>NC_053023.1:215666417-215966417 GCF_003073215.2 Triticum urartu
GGGGGGGGGGGTGGATGAACAGGACCTCATGGTAGTAGAGGTCGTTGCCACTAGATGAACAGGACCCCGATCGATTGAGCCGGTTGGGGTTGGATGAACAGCACCCCGTGGAGGGCTAGATGAACAGGACGAAACCGTGGAGGGCTGGTTGAACAGTAGCCGGTGGAGGGCTGGATGAACAGTAGCCCGTGGAGGGGTGGTTGAACAACACCCCATGGAAAGGGCTGGTTGAACAGTAGCCAGTGGAGGAGCGGTGGAGGCTGGATGAACAGGAGCCCGTGGATGAACAGTCACAGGTGGAGGCTGGAGGAGGCCGACGGTGGATGAACAGTAGCCCATGGAAGTAGTCGACGGTGGAGATAAATAGTATCCCGTGGAGTTCTTTTTTGCGGTACGCCACACCCCTCCCGATGAACAGGACCCCCATTTCGACCGTAGCGCTCCAACACAAGTCCGTTTCCTCCGTTTTGCAGTATGCCACACCCCTCCCGTTCAACAGGACCCTGTTTCGACAGTAGGAGGTCCAAGACAAGTCCGCTTCCTCCGTTTTGCGGTACACTAGACCCCTCCCGATGAACAGGATCCCATTTTGACCCTGGACGGTCGAACACAGGGCCGTTTCCTTCATTTTATGGTACGCCAGGCCTCGTTTCGATCGGCTGTTCCGTCCAAGCCGGTTGGCTCCTGATGAACACAACGGCGACGCAGTTTCTCCATTCCGACCCAACCGTGTACACAAGCCCTAGCCGTACATATGCGCGAGTAGGAATTTGAGACCCCGCCCATATGTACGTGTACACGATATTAACGGGACTATGTGACATACTACCTGCGCGCCTCTACTATGACACATGCGCTCCTCTACTACGACACGTGCCCTTCCTTACACAGCCACGGCTTATCGCTGCAGCCTGCAGACACACTGATCGACTATTATGTACGTACACGTTCGCGACTAGAATGACAAAGCTATGTACGCTTCGGCCAGGTGGGTCGCGACTGTCAGGCACTTACTTGCGTGCGAAGATGTTGCTGGTGGGTCCCAGCAGTCAGGGGGCGAATCATTTTTTGCCCGTAATATGGACGCACTTCCTTGCGTGCAAAGATTCAGCTGGTGGGTCCCAGCAGTCAGTGACGTTTTTTTGCAAAATACGGTGGCCCGTCTGGTGGGTCCCTGCTGTCAGGTGGAGGAATCATTATTTTCCCTGTAATAAGGAGGCACTTCCTTGCTGCGGCCATGGACCCAGCTGTCAGCGTCTCCATGTACAGTACTCTTCCGATGGAAGTCGTTCGTGGACCACATTGACGACGCCGTGCCGAGAGCACCAAGGTGGTGGATGACGGCGAGGCCTAGGAAGGGAACGGCGCGGAGCCGAGGAAGACGCGGCAGTGGATGCCCACGCGGAGATGAGTACGAGGGTTCACTTGTTTGGCTACGGTGTGAGGTTGCCGTTGCCATAGGGCCTTGCCAGCGGTGCGAGTAGTAGGGGTGGTGAGGCCTCAACGGCAGTACAGCGGGCCACTGGAGGCAGGAGCAGGCAGTCTCGCCGACATTGATTTGGGCGGCTGGTGCAAGAAGAGCAGCGATTGAAGAAGCAACATGACCATTCGATTCAAATCCAACGGACACTGCTGCTAGAATCGTTTGTTGACTAAGTTGACAAAGCCCTTCGTATGTGTCAACTTAGTTGGTCCACAGGTCAGCCTCTGAACTGGTGTGCACCAGATCTCAGTGGGAAGAATCATTATTTTCACGTAATAAGGAGGCAGTTGATTGTGTGCGGCCAGGCCAGCGGAGGGAGTAGGGTGGGCCGGTGAAGCCTGCGCGACATCACAACGGGCCACAAGAGGGAGCAGGCAGTCCCGCCGGCGCTGGCTTAGGCGGCTGGAGCACGAAGATCAGAGATTGAAGAATCATGTTGGCTGTTGGATGGACATCCAACAGTCACTGTTGCTAGAATCATGTGTTAACTCACAAAGCCTTGTGTAAACAAGTGAGCCTCGAAATCTATGGCGTGTACAACCCATTTGCTATTATTTTTATAATTTTACTCATTTTCTAATTTATATGGAATTTATTGCATCCCATTTTCCATTTTTAGAATTGCTGCCCATTTTCTGGTCAGTACCAGGGTTAAAAAATTGAACTAAAAATGTACGAAATTTCTAAAATTCGCAAATTTTTCCTGGGGAACAAAATATTCTTAATACAAAAATTAGTAGCCATACTAAAGTAAATTTAAAAATAAATTAGTACTATGTCATGTTAAAATCCAAAGAAATATAAAATATCAGTGAAGAACAAAAACAAAAAAGAAACTAATTTCCCATTTGCTATAATTTTTTTTGGGAATTTTCAACCCCTTTGATATTACTTTTAACAGATATTGACCTTACTCTTTGGCCAGGCCGGAATGCGTCCCTACCCATCTTGAAAGATTTGCAGCCCAGTAAGTCGGAGAAAACAAATAGGCCTAGCTTCGGTATTCTTAAAAAAGAAATATTGGGCTACCTATTTTCCCAAAGAAAAAACTGCCGGGCTGGTCATGTTGTTGGACGGGCCATAGAGACCGCACAACCCTGTTTATAGCCTGCTCCTCCGAACAAATCCTCAAACAAAAAGTTGTGCAATTATGTCGTTAATTCACTATACATTGAAAATGATGTGGGACCCAGATATGAACAGGGTGGATTAGAGTAAAAAAACGAGGGGTGTATCTGAGTAGTAAAAGAGGTGCTTGCTTGTGTTCGGAAGCGGACCTGGTGGGTCTGTACTGTCATGCTCACAACTACAGTCCTCTCCCAATTCACTATGTTGACATGGCCGAACGGCAGTGCTGCGGTGAGCGCACTAAGGCAAAGGATAAACTGGTGTCGCCAATGTGATGGGCTGGGTTGGACATTCTTATTAAAAATAAAAATGGACCGGAACTATTTATGACGTTGACTACAATTTGCATGGATCCGCTGGTTGCAAGAAGAAAATGGAGGAAGAAAGAAGACTGGTCGCTATCTTTGCCTAAGAATAATATCGACTGAATGTAACGACACTATCATAGGAAATAATATCCTCCTGTTAAGTCGTCAATTTAAAGAACTCGTGCATGAGCATTTAGCTTTATTTATTTATTTACTTATTTATGTTTAGGGGACCATGAGCATGTACCTAGGCCGGATTCACGTGAGAGACTCCCTTCCAGTTAATTATGGGCTCCTCTATTGGGCCTTCATCAGTGGGCTGCATGTTATCAACAAGTGGAAAATGTGTTCCACACCAAAAATAGTATGCGCTACGTACGGTACGGGGAACTACAGGATCGGACCATGCAGCAACTTCCAAAACATTGTGTTTGTTGTTCTAACAACACATTTATTCAATGAACACACGAAATATACTACTGATTGTACATTGAAAATAGCAGCAGCAACCAGGGCTGGGGGTGCAACAGAAGCAGTAAGCAGGCCAGAAAAGTAAACACGCATCTCTCTCTTCCAAACCAAACATCAGCCATCATTAAAAAAGGGCTACCAAAAAAGAACATGTGTATGCATCAAACTAAATAAAGATCCTACTACACCAAGTGTACGCATCTAACTAACTGGCTCAGTTAGACGTTACTATTTATTAAGCTGTGGAGATTGGCTGACGGCTTGAACCACATGGGTGCCTGACGGGGGAAACTCCAGCTAGCAGGTCGAAGTGTGATACTTGCGACCCTCTCTCCTACTTTGGGTTGCAGAGCATGCCGGCACATATCAGTGTATGGTGCATGCAGAGACACATGGTATGTTGTGTACACACAATTTATCCTGATGAACGAAATCGCGCTGCCATCATGATCCTTGCCATTAATTATCTCCTGGTTAATCGGATAATTCATTTCGAGAAACAGAGAGCGTGTACCAAGGCTACTTACTAGCCTCCAATCAAAAATTCCTGAAGCCCCAGAGAAGCTGGGATCCTGCTCAAATACCTTGGAGTGACTATGATTGTATTCTGCAAAACAACACGTCCGGTACATACGAACAATCATCAATAGTTCGCCATCGTCTGATCGAGCCAGGAACCACCTGCAACTGCCATGCCGCTTTTCTTTGAAAGGTCCTGGGATTAGGAAGGGTAGTGATACTAGGCGGCCTACAACATCATATCAAGTTGGAGTCAAATAAAAAAGGGGTCTTAATGTAGTAAATCTTAAGAATGGTATATTATTAGCATGAATATTTTTCCAGTAAATGTTGACAGTAAGATAAGCAAGCCATCATGATATCATAGGAAAGTAACATACTGCTGTAACAGCCATTTGTAGCGATGACTGGAGTAGGCCAACAATATATCCTGCCATAGAAGGAGTCGATAGCGTATATGAAGCCATTGTGTTCAATGGCATCAGAGAACCATGGAGGATGTATGATCCTGCGATGGACGTGCAGATTTATCTGCTTTCTGCAGTGACCTGTCAGATAGGCGAGACCGTGGTTGAAGAATGCAATTAGCCTGAAGTCTTTATAATTTGCAGATCTTGTGGGCACTTGGCAGATTACAACCTTGAGAAAATCAAACTTGGTATCATGTTGTCTACTATAAGATTCCTAGTATTATGGGCCGCGGTGCAAAAGCAACGTAGTGTTAATCAAAGTAAGGGGGGTCAATCACCTGGTGTAGACCTCCACGAGCATCCAACTGCCGCGACCGTCGACGAGCACCATCCAAGACGTGTTCATGCCGACCCAGTACATACCGTTAATGTAGTTGAGGGTGACGGGGATCGGAACGCAGTCAACAGGGTCGATGCTCACCACCCTATGATCTATGTTGTGTGACACGCCGTTTCTGAAGATCAGGCGGCATCAGCAAGCAAGGAGCTGGCTTAAAAGCTCCGGCCAGAGGGCTTTGAGTAAACGGTACAACCCCGACGAGCATGCGGCGAGCGGCATGGTACTGAGGTTGTCCACACGCGAAAGAATGAGCTTGATTACCTCCGTGGGAGCAAATTCCAGCCACTCTTTCGGCGAACGCTGCTTGGTTCTGCCATTGTTAGTGCTTGGGTTTCGGAAGATGAGGGGAGGCGCCTTAGGGGGGATGGAAGATTGGACGATTATGTGTGGACAAAGATAGAGAAGGGAATATGTGTTGCGGGAAGTGGACAGGTTATGATGACTACAACACTCCGCTTGACTTACAAGACACATAGCAGCAACTTGATTGAGTAATCACATTATTGGTACTCCCTACAGTACCTACTACTATGCCCTAACTTGCTTAAGTAGAGTAGTAGTGGAGTAGGACTCTGCTCTACTACTAGCACTGGAGGAGTAGTATATTCTAATCTAAAATAGTTACAAACTACAATGCCCGAGCGTGGAATGACTACGAACCGCCATCGGTGCTAACTCCAATCCCCAGCAAACGTTCGCTAGGAGACATGGCAGTTGCAAGCGCCCGAGACGCAGTTACAGTTTGTGTAAGGGTGGCGGTTTTGTCAAATACTATGTCTTGAAAACAGGCAACATCGGATGGAAATATGACGGTTACGTGGGATTCGCCAGGATTGAGATTGTGGCGAACAATCGCTAGATATCATTACTAAAAAAGGTTAGAACACCCGGGGCCATAACTTGCACCGGCTGACCACTAACAATGATACTAACATAGTTGTAAAATTGTCAAAGACCGTGTCTACGTGGTGTTTGAAATTATATGCAAAAAAACTAGCAAGCTGCCCCTGCATTGCACGGAACATCAAGATGCATTATTTTACAAAACACCTATTGTGATTGACCCATGCAGGAGTAATCCCAAATGTAAAAACTAATGATATATTGATAATTTTATCATAAAAATGGTATCTCGACTATTTCATCAAAAAATGATATCTCGAGAAAGATGACAGATAAGGTGAGGAGGAGTGGTGCGCGGTGCTGACTGGTGGTCGGACTGGGCAGAGGTATGGGGATGGACGGCGCCGGCAGCGGACACCATGCCAGATTGTTTCAGAGACTTCCTTTTTTAGTTGCTCAGCAATGAGGTTGTGGGAGATAAGGATGAACGATGCAAGGCCTTATATGTAAATGTGGAGAGAGGTGCGGGTATCTTTTGTAAAATTGTCATAGTTTGCTTTCTATCCGCCAGATATAGATCGGGCGGTCTATATTATAAGATGGCAGGAACACCATCATCACCAACTAGGTTTTTCTCTACTCCTACTCCTATAAAAGACTCAGTTGGTTATGATGGTGTGTCTGCCATCCGTCATTTCTGACCATTAGATCTGCATCTAACGGCCATGTGTAAGTTGTGGCCTTTTGCAACAATTCCCACTTCTCTGCTCCAGTTTACAGAAAACCCCTTAGTATCTTGAAACCAATCACATTCCTCCCTTACCTCATCAAAATAGCCCAAAGAATATATTTGGAGTGAAACATAAGATATTTTTAGTGATATGTATTTCAAAACAAAACTATTTTCTTTCAAATTTGTGAATATGTATTATTCTACTTTGGATCCATTGCAACGGACAGGCTCATTGCTATAAAGGTTTATCTCTTGCATCGTCCGCAACGAACACCTGGTACACTGGTTAGGGCCGGATGCTTCTAGCGCGATGACCTGAGTTCGAATTCTGTGCTAAATTGTAGCTTTTTATATTTTTTTAATATATACTTATTTCGCTCCTGTACTGGGAGTGGAACCCATAGAGTACTTAGAATACAATATTAAGGATGGATTTGTTTCTTTTTAACTTTCTATATGAATCTATAGCCAGCCTGCAAGTCATGTACTCTATACTGCAGTGGAACCCATAGAGTACTTAGAATAGTACAAGATTAAGGATGCAATTAACTTTTTATAGAGGGAGAATCATGCACGCAGTTTCACCAAATGGATTGGACGTGACTCTATAATCTTGAATGGCAACCGACAAATTTCCTCCCGCGGGCCGGAGTAGATTTCTCGGTTAGCATGCGGGTTGAACAGAGGTGTTTCATGGAGGCGAGGAGGCGTGTTCAGCCGGGCGTGCAGGGACCAGCGTAGTACTATTCGACTTGACAGCTACTAGTATATATTATGAAAAAGAAAGAAGAGTAGTAGAGATAGAGATAAGAGTAGAGAAAGAGACTAGGGAGGATCACCATCTACTGCTTCGTGTGCTACTCGTGCGCTCCATTCGGTGGCCGCAACGTCCCCTATAGCCACTCCCTCCTGTGCTCCATTCGGCGTGCGTTTTTGAAATTTGGGGAGCGCACTCGCGTGACTGCTGGCAGTGACGAATTCACTGATGACGACTTCTTCCCCGACCTCGGCAACCTCTTCCTCAACAACATGGGCAACAACCTCAATGGCAACGATGCCGCTCCCGTTGCATCGTATGTGTTTCTATCCTTCCTGTTCGAAATCGTGGTAGAATTCATGTTTCTAGTCTGTGTCCTAGATTCGATCTGTTCATCTACTATGGTAGTCCACATGATTAGTTTAATCTCTGTTATAGCCGTCATGATTTATTTTGTGCTTATTCGGACTAAATCTCTTAGTTACTTGCTCATATATTCAACTGGCGCAACGTCACCTACAACCACTCCCGTTTCATGGACGGCTTGGTCGATGCCTCCAAGGAGCCCTTTGTCTACTGCTATGAGTGCCCGATGCCGTTTTGGGGCTCACCGGCGGACCTCGTGCATCACCTCATGCAGGCATCTATCGATCACTACTGGTGCTTGGCGACGAACATCAAGTACGAGAAGTGCTACCCGTTTGCCGTGGCGGAGTCGCTGGCGGATCATCGCCGCCTGCTAGTTTCGGAAGAGGACGGCAACGTCTTCCTCTTGATCGTGGGCACCAATGAGGCCCGCGCAGGCCGCCGCCCTGTCTCTGCAATGTGCATCAGGGGCTTCGCCGCTGACACTGACACTGACACGAGGCCAATGTATGGGTGCGTGCTCACTGTTACTGCCTCTCGGAGGTATGTGGGCGCCCACACCAGCTCCGTGACGCTGACTAGGACTGTGTCGAGCTGGGACCTTCTCGCCGATGTGGACATGGAAGACGCATGGTATGATATCCCCCCAACATGGTGCACGGGGACTCCCAAGGAGGTTCAACTCGACATATGCATTACCAAGTTAAATGATGATCATTAGTCTTCGCTCAATGTAATCCGCTCTATGCATGTGGAGACTTCTTATTTATATAGTATAGAAACTTCCATGCATGATATTGCTCTATTAGAGTATCGCGCTTGAATAAAAGTTTATCCATTTATGGTTTAGTCTAGAATCTTCCATGTATGCTTTTGCTCCATTAGAGTTCCTGCTTGCCATTTATGAGATTAACTGAGAATTTTTACTATAGTACTGGTGAAAGACTTATGATGAACCATTTCTTACATCTCCTCTGCCCCCTTCCAAATCATCCTGATTTAATCCCTCCGTCTAGGTGTATAAGAGCATGGTCAATACTTAAGAGTATAGCCAACTGTTGACTATTAGAAAGTGCCATGTCATCTGTAGCCATCATGTATAACAATCGATACTCAAAAAATAATTCTTAAAGATAATTCTTAACAAAGCACAATAAGTGTTATTTCTTCACAAGTTTTGGCTGTAGGTTGAATAGTTGAACACTTTTGTTTGAAAAAGATACTTTTTTTTATCTATTTCAGCCAGATGTTTGTGAGCTCTAGATATGAAATAATATCCGAAGAAACCTATCGATACCCGTTACACATGAAATGACCCCCACATCCTTTGTCAAAATAAACAACTCCTCGACCAATGTATTTCACTGTTCTGTGCAATGCACGGGCACCTTACTGTATATTAGTACGACCAAAAATTTAACTAACATTATATATTGTACGATAAACGCTCATGCAGGTCACCTAAAATTATATCATTGAAAATGTAACATCCCAAATTTTCAATTTGGAATGTTATGCATTAGATCAACATTACATATCATATTTTATTTGCATTTTGGCTTGATCCTAGAAATTCTACGCAACTCGAGGACCCATGGAGAGAGTTGGGGATTTCGTTATTTTCATATTTGGGTTTTCTCAAATTTTTGAAAACAGGATCATTTGATTTAATTATTTTATCTTCAATAATTCCAATTATAAAAATAAGTCAGAGGGAATAAAATGAGTTTACCAAAATAAAGGAATATTGAGGATTTAATAAAAAATCAAATAAGATTTTATTTCGGTGTTTTCTCGCTATTTTATTTGAATTAGGAAAAATGGGCGTTTTTCAAAATTGCATTTAGTCCCCAAATAAATGTTCACCTTGTCCGGTTTGATTGTAGAAGTTGGGGAAAATTTATTTCGGGATTTTTGGAGTCCGTTTAGTATTTATTTTCTTTCTTTTTCTGCACGTCCAAATTGTTAAAAAAAACGCGCCACTGACCTAACCGGGCTGTGTCCGTGTAGGACTCCCAGCCCGGCCGGCCTTATAAGCCGGGGGAAGGCGCCCCTCAGCCCACCTCGCACCCCGCCGAAACCCTAGCCCGCGCCGCCGCCGCCCGCCGCCCACTGCCGCCCCGCATGTCGGAGCCGCCGCGGCCGCCTCGCCGCCCCGCCAGCCAGAGATGCCACCGTTGCAGGTAACCGCCGCCGCCGCCGTTGGTATTCTACGGAAAACCGATCGGTTTTTCGTTAGAACTCGCAGTTTACTTTTTAGATTGGTTTTATTCGGTTTATTTATTTAGAGGACGTTCGTCCGTACATTCGTTTTAACGAACGATTTTCATCGTTTAGCCACAGACAGCGAACATTCGTTCTTTAGCCTGTTCGTTGTTTTTTTCTTTTTCTCGGATTTTCCGTGATTATTTCTGATCCGATTTTTGTTTTAGTTTAACTTTTTGCTTCTGTAAAATTTTAACTTAGATCCAGATTAGTAAACGAAGGTTGTTTCTTTCACCGTTTGACTTCCGTCGCTTAGTTTGATTTGTTTCTTTTTGGAAACCGGAGTTCTTAAGTTGAACTTTATGGTTAGATCTCTTATTTGAGTTTTACCTGTGCATTAGATGAGTACTTATTGTATGCTTGTTTGTTTGTTTGCGTTAGAGTACCCGGAGTGCGCCGCTTGCTACTGCGAATCTCTAGGTTTCACGGATCATCAGCAAGGCAAGTAACACTTTGATCATACCTCTTACTACCCAGTTTTTATGCATTAGATCAATCCTCAAACATTGCATGATTAGGATCTAATTAAATTGTGGGTTTTGGGAAGTAGATGAGGTAGTACCTATTACCTGTTTTATTATCAAACCCTTGGGAGTTACTTCTACGTTTGCTTATATGGCCATGCTATGCTAGTAGACATGGATTGGGTGAGTGTATCCATGACAGATGTGAGATTGATAATTAATGGTTTATTTAAGGTGGCAACTCTAATACACATTTGGGTGGATTGAGGCACCTGGGTATTCCAGCGATTGCCTGTTTTTCTTTATGGACCGCCACCCAGGCTCAAAGGGATCATGAGATTGTTCATGCTAGAAACTTCCGTGTGCAGCCACAAGCTACTATGGGCTCTAGCATAGTTGATTAAGTCATGCAAACTCTTACAGTGGTAGACTAGCAGAGGTAGGGGAAAGTAGGTGTAACGGTCTACCCGATCGTAAGGTGCTAGCGCATCTAAAAGACTATGTCTCGGTCATCCGTTTCTCAAACTCCCTGTAGTGCGAGAATTCCAATGGAGGAGATCAAGTCTTGTGGGGAAAAGTGCGCAAACCTCTGCAGAGTGTACAAATCATGGTTAGCCATGTCCCCGGTTATGGACATCTTGAGTATCTAGTACTTGGATTATCATGTGAATCTCATCATGTGACTTTAATTAATTTTGTTGGGTTTTAATGATGATGCTTAATTGGGATTGAGAGGATGTCTACACTCTCAATGTTTAACAACTACCATGATAGTTAAATAAAATTTATTCCTTTGCAGCATGGAAAAATTGGCTTTACGCAAAACTGTAACCATAGAGCTTTCCACCAGCCATATATGCATGTAGTATAGCCTATTTCTGTTCATTGCTCTCTATGTGTTACTTTGCCAGCATATTCCATGTGCTGACCCGTTTTCGGGCTGCAACGTTCATGTTGCAGACTTTTCAGACGACGAGTAAAGAGCTTTAGGTCGTGGTTCTATACTCAGTGATACCGTTGGAGTTGATGGACTCACTTATCTTCCAAGCCTTCCACTGTTATTGTTATTAGATGGCCTTAAGCCATATTATTTGTAATAAGTTCTCTTTTGAGACACTCATTGTAATAAGTGTGTGATTGCTACTCTGTTATAAATCCTTTAAGTACTATGCGTGTCAGCATTACTGATCCAGAGATGACACTGAAGCACAGAGATCGGACTGTTTGAGGTCTGGTCGCTACAAGATGGTATCAGAGCACACGCTGACTGCAGGACACGACCACAAAGATAAAGACCTAGATCACTACTCACTCTTCTCATTTCTGACTACTCATCTTTTCTACTCTTTTAGGATGGCAGATGCAAGGAACAAGTTCAAACAACCGGATGAAGATACAACCTTTGGGCGACACCTGAAGGAAGTCATTAAGTACCTGAACATCGGAGTACCAAGCTTCACCGGGACCTACAACGCCACTTTACCCGAGGAGGAGCGCTGGATGATTCAAGTTCAAGTTCCAGGAAGGACGTTCATGCCACTCACCGAGCCCATAGAGTTTTCCTTTGATGCACCAACCTGGAGTCTAGGAAAGAGCATGGCAGCCCACATCGCCATGGGACGTATTGGAGAAGTTTACTGCAATGATCTCAAGGATACTATATACCAGATTTGTGGGCGCCGAGATGAGCATTGGGAGATGATCAGCACCAGGAACAATAGATCAATCGCAACTTTTATCCAGGAGTTAAACCAGCACATTCGACGTTAGGAGAACTAAATGTGTGTAGGCATGATAGATCTGAAGAAGGCGATGACAAGAATCACGGAGCTGGAGGAAGAACTCAAGGCTACACGTGAAGATTATGAGGAGGAAATCGTCGTACCAGTGGAGAAGAATGACGACCTAATTAAGAAGATCGGAATATTCATGGGAGACCCTACACCAGTAGAAGAAGATGAAGAACCCAAGGAGATTCGCCCGGAAGACTACATCATCATCGACAACACCGACTCTGGCCTGAGCGATGATGACTTTGAAGACGAAGCTGGAGCAGATATCATGGAGTCTGCAACCGAGGAATATTTCTTGTAGACCACCACATCAGTAGTAGTATTCCACCATGTAAATAGAGTAGTCCGAGCACTTTCGCGATAGTTCTAGATCGATTGTATGCCTTGATTGATTGAGTGAAATGTTTGTGTTTGTCTCATGTGCATATGGGTAGTGCTTTCTCATTAGACCTCATTCTATTATAATCTCTCCCCTCTAAACCCATCAGATGCCTCCGAGATGTGACAATGGATTTGCATTTCCACCAGAGCTCACTCAGTTGATCCAGCAGCAGAATGCGTTGATGCAGTTGCTAGTCCAGAATCAGAATCAGGGGAACAACAACAACAACAAACCACCACCACCTCCACCTGTTGATCACTTAACCCGTTTCCTTAGACTGAATCCGCTGGTGTTCTCTAGTAGCACCGAGCCTACAGTAGCAGATGATTGGCTCCGCAAGATTGGAAGGGAGTTAACCACTACAGGATGTACTGATGCTGAGAAGGTGCGGTTTGCCTCACATCAGTTGGATGGACTAGGAGCATCATGGTGGGAGAATTACACTGTCACCTACCCTATAGCCACGGTGACATGGGACCAATTCTAGCAGGCTTTCCGTACCGCCCATGTTTCAGCAGGAGCTATGGCCATGAAGAAGCGTGAGTTTCGCAATTTGCGCCAAGGAGGACGGACAGTTGGCCAATACATGGATGACTTTAGTAAGTTAGCACGTTATGCCCCAGATGACGTTGCTACGGATGCAGCTAAGCAGGAGAAGTTTCTGGAAGGACTGAATGATGAGTTAAGCATGCATTTGATGGTAGCAACCTTCAACAACTATCAGGAACTGGTAGATCATGCTCTTATGATTGAAGGGAAGCAGCAGCAGATTGAGAACCACAAGAGGAAGTATGGACAAGGGAAGTACAATTCAGGAGCTCCGCGGAAGCCACATTTTACCCCGAAAACGGGAGGAAATTTTTAGCATACACATGGAGGAGGAAGTTTGCATAATCATAATGGCCTCAAGAATGGTAATGGGAATGGGGGAAGCAACAGTCAGAATCGTACCAACCCATCAACCCCAGCCAAGAGAGACCTAAGCCAAGTCACTTGTTATAAGTGTCAGAAGACCGGACATTGTGCCAATGAATGTCCTGAAACACAGAATGGAAATAACAATGGAAGCTCTGGGAAGAAGCCGAACCCTTCAACAGGGGACAGGTGAACCACGTTAACATGGAGGAGGTTGAAGCCCAGCCAGATGCAGTAATAGGTAAGTTTTTGGTTAAGTCTTTTACTGCAATCATTCTTTTTGATACGGCTGCATCGCATTCATACATATCAAGGGGATTCGTGGATAAGTATAAACTGCCCACCAAGGTTCTTAGAACATCCATGTTAGTAAGCTCACCAGGAGCGGAGTATATGGCCAGTAAAGGATGTTTTCAAGTGCCATTGAGTATAGGTAGGAATGTGTTTCCCTCGGATTTAATCATTTTGGAATCACAAGGTTTGAATGTAATTCTAGGTATGGATTGGCTACCGATGTATGGAGGAAACATCGATTGCGCCAGTAAGTCAATTTTTCTTACCATCCCAGAAGGAAGAAGGATCAAGTATGTGTCACGGCATGAGCCGAAGAGGACACAAGTAAATTCCCTAACAGGAGTTGTATAGGAGGAAGTACCGGTGGTAAAGGATTTTCCAGATGTATTTCCAGAAAAGTTGCCAGGCATGCCACCGGATAGGGACATTGAGTTTTTGATTGAGCTTTTGCCAGGCACAGGACCAATATCTAAGAGACCGTATAGAATGCCTGCAAAAGATTTCGAGGAGATTAAGAAGCAGATTAAGGAGTTACTGGATAAGGGATATATTCGCCCAAGTTCGTCACCTTGGGGATCACCAGTACTTCTAGTGGAAAAGAAGGATGGATCGTTAAGGATGGTTGTTGATTATCGAGGATTAAATGAAGTGACCATCAAGAATAAGTACCCACTGCAGATGATCAATGATCTGTTTGACCAATTGCAAGGAGCAAAGGTATTTTCCAAGATCGATTTGCGATCAGGATACCACCAGTTGAAGATTCAAGAGCAGGACATACCTAAGACAGATTTTACTATGAGGTACGGGTTGTATGAGTATACCGTTATGTCATTTGGACTAACTAACGCACCTGCTTATTTTATGAACATGATGAACAAAGTGTTTATGGATTTTTTGGATAAGTTCGTCGTAGTGTTCATTGATGATATTCTAGTTTATTCGAAGAATGAAGAGGAACATAAGGAGCATTTGCGGTTGGTACTTGGAAAGCTCAGAGAACATCAATTATATACCAAGTTCAGCAAATGTGAGTTTTGGTTGAAGGAAGTCGGATTCCTCGGACACATTATATCTGGAGAAGGTATAGCAGTAGATCCCGCTAAAGTTGATACCGTGACCAAGTGGGAAGCCCCAACAACAGTTGGAGAGATCCAGAGTTTTCTTGGACTTGCAGGATACTACCGGAGATTTATTGAGAATTCCTCAAAGATTGTGAAGCCTATGATTGAGTTGTTAAAGAAAGATACCAAGTTCATATGGACAGAGGAGTGTGAGGCTTGTTTTCAGGAGTTGAAGAAACGCTTGGTTACCTCACCAGTGTAGATTTTGCCAGCCCAGACCAAAGATTATGAGGTATACTGCGACGCTTCACGTCGAGGACTTGGAGCAGTGCTTATGCAGGAAGGAAGAGTTGTTTCATATGCCTCAAGACAACTGAAGCCTCATGAGTTGAATTATGCTACACATGATTTGGTGTTAGTAGCCGTAGTGCACGCTTTAAAGATATGGAGACATTTTCTCATCGGAAACCATTGTGAGGTGTACACGGATCACAAGAGTTTGGAGTACATCTTCACGCAGAAGGAGTTGAATCTCAGGCAAAGAAGAAGGTTGGAGCTCATCAAGGATTATGACATGAGATTGCATTATCATCCTGGAAAGGCTAACGTAGTAGCCGATGCATTGAGCCGCAAGAGCCATGTCAACACACTAATTACCGGAGAGTTACCAAAGGAGTTAGCCGAGGATCTTCGTGAGCTATGTTTGGAGATAGTCCCGAGAGGCTATTTAGCAGCATTGGAGGTTCAGTCTACTTTGATGTATAGGATCAGAGAAGCTCAGAAGACTGACAAGGATATTGCCTCTATTAAAGAGAAAATGAGCAAAGGAGAAGCTAAAGGATTTCGTGAGGATGAACATGATACCTTATGGTTTGAGGACCGCGTTTATGTGCCTAATGATCTAGAGATCAGGAAGTTGATTCTACAAGAGGCCCATGATTCACCATAGTCGATTCACCTAGGAAATATCAAGATGTATTTGGATTTGAAGGATACTTTCTGGTGGACCGGAATGAAGAAAGATATTGTGGAGTATGTAGCAGTTTGTGATGTATGTCAGAGAGTAAAGGCAGAGCATCAGAAGCCAGCAGGATTGCTACAGCCATTGCCGATACCCGAATGGAAGTGGGATAAGCTAGGCATGGATTTTATCACGGGATTACCCAGGACCTGTTTAGGCTATGACTCGATATGGGTTGTAGTCGATCGTTTGACGAAGGTAGCTCATTTCATCCCAGTGAAGACTACTTATAGCAGTGCCAAGTTGGCTAAGATATACATGACTAGGATCGTATGTCTGCATGGAGTTCCGAGGAGCATTGTATCAGATAGAGGAACCCAGTTTACCTCAAAGTTCTGGAATCAGTTGCACAAAACTTTGAGTACCAGGCTAGAGTTCAGTACAACTTTTCATCCGCAGACAGATGGACAGACCGAGAGAGTCAATCAGATTTTGGAGGATATGCTGAGAGCTTGTGTGCTAGATTATGGATCTAGTTGGGACGACAATTTACCGTATGCAAAGTTCTCTTACAACAATAGTCATCAATCCAGTTTGAAGATGGACCCTTTTGAAGCCTTGTACGGAAGGAGGTGCAGAACCCTGCTGTTGTGGGATGAAGTTGGAGACCGCCAGTTGTTTGGACCGGATTTGGTTAAGGAGTCTGAACAGAAGGTGAAGTTGATTCGCGATAGGCTCAAGGTAGCCCAGTCCAGGCAAAAGAGCTATGCGGATTCTAAACGCAAGGAGACAGTTTACAAAGTCGGAGACAGAGTTTATCTCTGTGTATCCCCACTTCGAGGAGTTAAGCGCTTTGGAGTTAAGGGAAAATTAGCGCCACGTTTTATGGGATCATACAAAGTTTTGGAGCGTATGGGAGAAGTTGATTACAAGTTAGAGTTTCCCGAAGGATTGTTAGGAGTTCACAATGTGTTCCACGTTTCCCAGTTGAAAAAGTGCCACGCAGAGATGGCTGATATACCGCTAAGAGATACAGTGCCGCTGGAAGCGATTCAGTTGGATAGTGATTTGACCTATGAGGAGAAACCAGTTAAGATTCTCGAATATGCCGGCCTAGTCACCCGCAACAAGGTTATCAAGTTTTGCAAAGTTCAGTGGAGCCACCACACCGAGGATGAAGCCACCTGGGAGCGAGAGGAAGATCTGCTGAAGGACCAGCCTCACCTATTTTCTAGCCAACCCGAATCTTGAGGGCGAGATTCATCTTAAGGGGGGTAGGTTTGTAACATCCCAAATTTTCAATTTGGAATGTTATACATTAGATCATCATTGCATATCATATTTTATTTGCATTTTTGCCTTGATCCTAGAAATTCTACGCAACTCAAGGACCCATGCAAAGAGTTGGGGATTTCGTTATTTTCATATTTGGATTTTCTCAAATTTTTGAAAATAGGATCATTTGATTTAATTATTTTATATTCAATAATTCCAATTATAAAAATAAGTGAGAGGGAATAAAATGACTTTCCAAAAATAAAGGAATATTGAGGATTTAATAAAAAATCAAATAAGATTTTAATTCGGTGTTTTCTCGCTATTTTATTTGAATTAGGAAAAATGCGCGTTTTTCAAAATTGCATTTAGGCTCCAAATAAATTTTCGCCTTGTCCGGCTGGATTTTAGAAGTTGGGGAAAATTTATTTCGGGATTTTTGGAGTCCGTTTAGTATTTCTTTTCTTTCTTTTTCTGCACGTCCGAATTGTTAAAAAAACGCGCCACCGACCTAACCGGTCCGTGTCCGTCTAGGACTCCTGGCCCGGCCGGCCTTATAAGCCGGGGGAAGCCGCCCCTCAGCCCACCCCGCACCCCGCCGAAACCCTAGCCCGCCAGCGTCGGGCCGCCGTCACCCGCAGCCGCCGCCGCAGCTGCCCCGCCCGCCGAAGCCGCCGCCTCGCCTCCCCGCCCGCCGGAGCCGCCACCGTCGCCGGTAACCACCGCCGCCGCCGTTGGTTTTCTATGGAAAACCGACCGGTTTTTCGTTAGAACTCACGGTTTATTTTTTTAGATTGGTTTTATTCGGTTTATTTATTTAGAGGACTGAGGGAGTCCTGGATTAGGGGGTATCCGGACAGCCAGATTATATCCTTTGGCCGGACTGTTGGACTATGAAGATACAAGATTGAAGACTTCGTCCCGTGTCCAGATGGGAGTCTCCTTGGCATGGAAGGCAAGCTTGGCAATACGGATATGTAGATCTCCTTCCTTGTAACCGACTATCTGTAACCCTAGACCCCTACGTTGTCTATATAAACCGGAGGGTTTAGTCCATAGAACAACATACAATCATACCATAGGCTAGCTTCTAGGGTTTAGCCTCTCCGATCTCGTTGTAGATCAACTCTTGTACTACTCATATTATCAAGAATAATCAAGCAGGACGTAGGGTTTTACCTCCATCAAGAGGGCCCGAACCTGGGTAAAACATCGTGTCCCCTGCCTCCTGTTACCACCCGCCTTAGACGCACAGTTCGGGACCCCCTACCCGAGATCTGCCGGTTTTGACACCGACATTGGTGCTTTCATTGAGAGTTCCTCTATGTCGTCATCGTTAGGCTTGATGGCTACTTCGATCAGCGATAGCGTTGTAGTCCAGGGTGAGAATTTTCTCCCCAGACAGATCTTTGTATTCGGCGGCTTCGCACTGCGGGCCAACTCGCTTGGCCATGTGGAGCAGATCGAGAGTTACGCCCCTGGCCACCAGGTCAGGTTTGGAAGCTTAAACTACATGGCCGACATCCGTGGAGACTTGATCTTCGACGGATTCAAGCCCCTGTCGAGTGCGCCGCATGGTCACGATGAGCATGATTTAGCTCTACCATTGGACAGTGTTCAGGAGACCGCACCGGAAACGCTCCGACCCTCAATTTGGAGCCAATTGCGGCACCCATGGACGGGTGGATAGACCCTGCCATGGAGGCCGTATTCTCAGTGGCGATCGAGCCGAGTATCGACCTTACCCTTCACAGGAGCCGTGATGCCGAACTACCGGATTCTTCCGTGGCCAACCGCCTGCGCCCGTGCCTATCGAATCCGACTGGGCGCCGATCATGGAGTTCACCTCCGCGGATATCTTTCAGCACTCGCCCTTCGGCGACATATTGAACTCATTAAGGTCTCTCTCCCTGTCAGGAGAGTCCTGGCCGAATTATGTTCGGCAGGATTGGGATGCAGATGATGAAGAAATTCGCTGCCCACCCACCACCCACTTAGTAGCCACTGTCGACAATTTGACCGACATGCTCGACTTCGACTCCGAAGACATCGACGGTATGGACGACGGTGCGGGAGACGAAGAGGAACCACTGCCCACAGGGCACTGGACAACCACCTCATCATCTGATATATACATGGTGGACGCACCCAAAGAAGGTAATGGCGACGAGACAACGGAGGATGACCCCTCCAAGAAGCAACCCAAGCGCCGACGTCATCAGCGCCGCTCTAAGTCTCACCAAAGAAAAAGCGGTGACACCGGCACAGGAGATAATAGCACTCCGGACAGTGCCGAAGACGACAACAATCCCCTCCAGCAAGATTTAGTGCAGGAGGATGGTGAAGCCAGCCCTCCTGAGAGAGCGGCAGATGGAGAGGCGGAGGATGATAATTACATGCCTCCCTCCAAAGACGAGGTAAGCCTCGACGACGACGAATTTGTTGTGCCGGAGGATCCCGCCGAGCAAGAGCGCTTCAAGCGCCGACGTATAGCCACAGCAAATAGGCTTAAGAAAAAGCAGCAGGAGCTTCAAGCTGATCAAGATTTGCTAGCTGATAGATGGACTGAAGTCCTTGCAGCCGAGGAATATGAACTCGAACACCCCTGCAAGAGTTACCCAAAACGCAGGTTGCTACCCCGACTGGAGGAGGAAGCATTAAAACCTACATCTCCAGCATATGACACGGCTGACCGGCCACCTCGTGGCCGCGACAGAGAGGCATTTCAGCCAAAAACTCAGCCCGCACCCCGACGCCACTCAAATAAAAATGACAAGGCACAGGGAAACACGCTAGACCTGCGAGACGTATTAGAGGACAAAGCAAAACACGCAAGATCGATCTACGGATCACGAGGGCGCGCCACTATGCTAGACGATAACCGCTACAGTACAAGTAAATCCGGCCGGGCCGAGCACAGCGGACAAGACTCATTCGAGCTGCGTCGGGACATAGCCCACTACAGAGGCGCCGCACACCCCATATGCTTCACAGACGAAGTAATGGATCACCAAATGCCAGAGGGTTTTAAACCCATAAATATCGAATCATACGACGGCACAACAGATCCTGCGATATGGATCGAGGACTTCCTCCTGCACATCCACATGGCCCGCGGTGACGATCTACACGCCATCAAATACCTCCCACTCAAGCTCAAAGGACCAGCTCGGCATTGGCTCAACAGCCTGCAAGCAGAGTCCATTGGCTGTTGGGAAGATCTGGAAGCCGCATTCCTCGACAAATTCCAGGGCACTTATGTGCGACCACCAGATGTCGATGACTTGAGCCACATAATTCAGCAGCTAGAGGAATCGGCCAGGCAATTCTAGACACAGTTCCTGACAAAGAAAAATCAAATCGTCGACTGTCCGGATGCAGAGGCCCTAGCAGCTTTTAAACACAACATCCGTGATGAGTGGCTCGCCCGACACCTTGGCCAGGAAAATTCGAAATCTATGGCAAGCCTCATGACACTCATGACCCGCTTTTGCGCGGGAGAAGACAGCTGGCTGGCTCACAGCAATAACATATCAAAGAACCACGGTACTTCAGATACCAAGGATAGCAATGGCAGGTCACGTCGCAACAAACATAAGTGCCACGTCAATAGCGACAATACCGAGGATACGGCAGTCAATGCCGGATTCAGAGGCTCTAAACCTGGTCAGCAGAAAAAGCCATTCAAAAGAAGCACTCCGGGCCCGTCCAGTTTGGACCGTATACTCGATCCCTCGTGCCAAATACATGGCACCCCCGACAAGCCAGCCAACCACACCAACAGGGAATGTTGGGTGTTCAAGCAGGCCGGCAAGTTAAACGCTGAAAACAAAGATAAGGGGCTACATAGCGATGACGAGGAGGAGCCCCGGCAGCCGAACACCAGAGGGCAGAAGAGGTTCCCCCCACAAGTGCGAACGGTGAACATGATATACGAAACCCACATCCCCAAGAGGGAGCAGAAGCGTGCGTTAAGGGATGGATATGCGTTGGAGCCAGTCGCCCCAAAGTTTAACCCATGGTCTTCCTGTCCAATCACCTTCGATCGCAGGGACCATCCCACTAGTATCCGTCATGGCGGATTCTCCGCACTGGTCCTAGACCCAATCATCGACGGATTTCACCTCACTCGAGTCCTTATGGACGGCGGCAGCAGCCTAAACCTGCTTTATCAGGACACAATGCGCAAAATGGGTATAGACCCCTCAAGGATCAAACCCACAAAAACGACCTTCAAAGGCGTCATACCAGGTGTAGAGGCCCATTGGACAGGTTCAGTCACACTGGAAGTGGTCTTAGGATCCCCGGATAACTTCTGAAGCGAGGAGTTAATCTTCGATATAGTCCCGTTCTGCAGCGGCTATCATGCACTGCTCGGGCAAACAGCATTTGCGAGATTCAACGCGGTACCACACTATGCATATCTCAAGCTCAAGATGCCAGGACCTCGGGGGGTCATCAAAGTCAATGGAAACACAAAGCACTCTCTCCGCACGGAGGAGCACACTGCGACCCTCGCAGCAGAAGCAAAAAGCAGCCTCCTAAGGCAATCCACCAGTTCGGCGATTAAAGACCCGGACACCTTCAAGCGCGCCTGGAGTAATCGGCAACAAGACCGCCTGGCACGTTCCGAGCTCGCATAGCAATGTGGCCCCCACCCCATTCCCAGCCAAACGGCGAAATCCGTGCCACGCGTACATAATTACGCATGGATAATACCAAGGGCACAAGTGGGGAGGGGGGCACGACTACGACACGCCCCAAGACGTGGCTCAACCGCACTAGGGGCTTCCCGCTTTGTTATTTTTCTCTCTTTCAGGACTTTAATCTCTGGAAACCCCGTCCGGCAGTACGATTGCCAGGCACACGATGCAACAACCAAGGAGGCAGAAAGCCACGTCGCACCACGGAACTCCCAGGTGGTCTCCGATAATGAGTGAAATACTTGCTTTAAATACCATTTCTCAGCTTGCCCTTGGAGGGGACATGTCAAATAGTCCTACTTTTTGCTTATCACACTACTTGTATCATTCTGCTTCGATGCACCTTTTTGAATAAACAATGCATAACATTAGACTATTACCGCATTCTCTATTCTTTTTTATTTGTTCATTCATGACATCCAGCACCCGTACACTCTGGTACGGCCCATACGCCAGGGGCTTAAGCGTACCCCATAATACGACATGAGAAGTTCGAACACTTTCGACAGTGCGGCACCCCGACCTTATAGCATTATATGCATCAGCTCCGAATCATGTCTTGGGTTAATAGTTGGGTTTTCCCGGCTCCCATGTTTTGGTACCTTACGTTCCGCTATATCGGCTAAGGTAGCACTGGGAGAACTAGTGCGATTGTGCCCCGGTTCATCTGGGACAAGCACCTCAGTACAGAAAGCTAAAACTGACTGTCATGATAAGGCGAGAGTTGGTCGCTGTTCGAGAGGTCTCGAGTCCCTAAAGACTTATGCCGCTTAGAGCGAGGAGTGGGCTTTGTCCGGCTTAAGGCGTGTATAGCGCCCCGAATTCGGCCTTCCGAATACTAGGGGCTTCGCCAAAATTTAAAATCGTAGACTTCTATGGCTAAGTGAGAGTGATAAAGCATTATAGTCCGATTGCCTTGTTCGTTGTGCTGAGCACCTCCCTCGAAGGACCCAACACTGGGAAAAAGAGTGCTCAGATTTATCCCGAACACCCCAGCACTCGTGGCATGGGGGCAGAAGCCGACGACTGGCCATCTCTTAGATTTAACAAACAGCCGCACAAAAGGTAATATTTTAAATTCAAACAAGCGTTGCATAGCGCATATGAACAAGTTTCCATAATACAGGATCACACGAGCAAGTTCATTCAAAAATTACATCCTTCGCACGCTCGTCCGCCACAAGACGGGCACCCTTCAGGACACCCTCATAATACATCTCAGGGTGGCGATGCTCCTTGCCCTACGGCGGCCCCTCCTTCACCAACTTCTCGGCATCCATCTTGGCCCAGTGCACCTTCGCACGAGCAAAGGCCCAGCGTGCACCTTCCATGCAGACGGACCGCTTTATGACCTCCAGCCATGGGCAGGCATCTACAAGCCGCCTCACCAGGCCGAAGTAGCTGTTGGGAAGGGAGTCGCCAGGCCACATCCGAACTATAAGGCCCCTCATGGCCTGTTCGGCCGCCTTGTGCAGCTCGACCAGTTGCTTCAACTGGTCGCTCATAGTCATCGGGTGTTCGGTCCCAGTATACTGAGACCAGAACAACTTCTCCGTCGAGCTTCCCTCCTCGTCCTGGTAATATTTCGCAGCACCCGACACGCTGCGGGGCAAATCTGCGAATGCTCCTGGAGATCTCCAGACTCGGGTAAGTAACAAGTAATTTACTTTCACATGCTTGCTTTACATATTGAATGCCTTACCCGCCGCTATCTTCCTCATCGCCTCAATTTCCTGGAGGGCCTTTTAGGCTTCAGCCTTGGCATGCTTTGTGCTCTCGAGGGCCGCGGCAAGCTCGGACTCTCGCGTCTTCGAGTCAAGCTCCAAAGCCTCGTGCTTCTTCACGAGAGCCTAGAGCTCTTGCCGCACCTCGCCCACCCGTGCCTCTTGTTTTTCCCGCTCGGTGCGCTCCGTGGCCGCTTTGTTTTCGGCCTCGGACAGCGCTTCCTTCAGGGTCGCCACTTCGGTCGTGGCCCCTGGCACATCCATGATGATCCTGTCATTTCGCAACCGCATCTTATATATATATATATACATACATACATAAACACTATTCTGATCACGGGATCAGAATAATATTCTGATCACAACCTAAACTTCCTGAGTAACGCGCCTGAACTTCCCTCTGTACAAACCCGAACTTCGGGCTATCTTCGCAACCGTGGCTTCCCCCGCGAATTATTCCGGTCGGTAGTGTTGTGTGGGATGTGACTGTAATCCAGATACTCATACCTGCATCTAAATGCTCGTTTTTTGATTCATAATTTTGCATTTTGGCGGATTCACTCTCGGGGCGGATGAACTCGTGTCTGTTTATAAGTTTAATGCATTCAGTGGATGTTCTAGAACCTCTAACATGATGGTAATTTTGTTTAAGTACGAGTTTCATGGGAAATTTGTCTTTAATTTCAACGGATTTGATTTGAGGCTCTGTGTTCTTCGTCTGCGGGAGTGGTTCCACCGCTTCTGTAGATTTGTTATTTTTATTTGAGTATAGAGGGCGGATTTGATTGCAGTAGTGAGATTGGACCGTTCATGCGTTGTTAATTCCATCGGGAAGGCGAATACACCGCTGAAATCGGGCGATTGGATCTCGTGTCCGCCCGTGTTGGTTCTCGGTTCTTCAATGAGAAAGCTTGGTTTGATTTATTGTTTTGATGTCAGGGCGCAATATGATATCGTTCGAGGTCACGGCCTGAGAAGGTGTAGTCACCCAAGTGATTAAATGTGAAAAGCAAATTCGATAATGCGTTTTTTTAGTGATTCTACTGTCTGTGTTACAGAGTTGGACTTCTGCACCTTTTGTGGTTGAACTTCCCTCGTTTTAATGCATGTTTTTTGGTTGATGCTGCAATACGATCTGTTCCGTTGGTGTTCTTATAAAAATTTTGTGTACGTTTTTTTGTTTTTCAGAGTACTCATATACATAAAAGTGGAGGTGGTCCATAGATACACAAATTATCCTTTTTATATTTATTCTGTCTTCGGGGCTAGTTTTTTGGATTATCCACATTCTGTGGTAGTAATTGGACTTCTATGCTATCAGTGATTGAACTTCCTAATTTCCACATTGCAAGGTGGTGCAACATCGCGCTCTATTTTTTGTTTTTTGTTTTTTTGTAATTTTCAATTTTCTAATTTGGGTTTTAGTTTGTTCCGTGGCAACTATGGGATTATTCCCAAATACGCATGCACACCTTACTTATTTTTTTGTAACACGTTTGCATACTTCAAAAAGTGGTAGAACTTCAGTTTGTGTTTAACGTGAACTTACAAGATTTTTGCTTGTGTGTAATTTGTCTTTTCTACGTGTTCATTTGATGTTTTTTCCAAACGCCGAACTTCTGTGTTTTTACAACTTGAACTTACCTTTATTTAGAAACATTTTATTAGTTAACTTACGCCTTGTGCATTTTGTTTCTTCGACACTAAACATTATTATTCCTCAGGTGCTTCTTTCTTGGTTTTTTATGTCACAACAAAATTTTTCTTGAATGCAGTTCTTTTTGACATTGATATTCCAGGACAGATTACATTCCAGAAATCAAAAACCCTTAGTAGATTTCTTCTGCAATTTGTTGTAACTAGTGTGTAAGTGTGGAGCTGGATCACAAGCACTATCTTCAGTAGGATCTGGACTTCTTTTTTATTAATGGTTGAACTTCTGGTTTTGGAGATTTGCACTCCACATTGGAAGGCGAAGGTGCATGATGCTCTATATTTTGTTTGTTTGGTTTTCTTTGTAATTTTTAATTCTCAAATCCTAGCGCGTAGCAACATGGTAGCGCGAGGCCGAGCAGGGGGGGGGGGGTCGGGACCCCCCCTCCCTTCCCCCTGCGAGGCCGAGACAGGAACGAGCTGGAGTAGGCGACGACACGGCGTGCCGCGTCGTCGCATGTAGAGGCGAGTCCATCACATCCGTGACCCCACTATCTATCTTAGGGTTTTTAGGGTTTAGGGTGCGTGCGGTGGGGATGGAAACAGAATAACCGCATTGCGTCCTGTCAAATCCTAGCGCGCAGCAATGCGGTAGCGCGAGGCCGAGCAGGGGGGGAGGGGGGGGAGGGACCCCCCTCCCCTCCCCCTGCGAGGCTGAGACAGGAACGAGCCGGAGCAGGCGACGACGCGGCGTGCCGCGTCGTCGCATGCGGAGGCGAGTCCGTCACATCCGTGACCCCACTATCTATCTGAGGGCTTTTAGGGTTTAGGCTACGTGCGGTGGGGGTGGAAACGGAATAACCACATTGCGTCCTGTCAAATCCTAGCGCGCAGCAATGCGGTAGCGCGAGGCCGAGCAGGGGGGAGGGGGTAGGGACCCCCTCCCCTCCCCCTGCGAGGCCGAGACAGGAACGAGCCGGAGCAGGCGACGACGCGGTGTGCCGCGTTGTCGCATGCGGAGGCGAGTCCGTCACATCTGTGACCCCACTATTTATCTTAGGGTTTTTAGGGTTTAGGGTGTGTGCGGTGGGGGTGGAAACAGAATAACCGCATTGCGTCCTGTCAAATCCTAGCGCGCAGCAATGCGGTAGCGCGGGGCCGAGAAAGGGGGAGGGGGGGTCGGGACCCCCCCTCCCCTCCCCCTGCGAGGCCGAGACAGGAACAAGCCGGAGCAGGCGACGACGCGGCGTGCCGCGTCGTCGCATGCGGAGGCGAGTCCGTCACATCCGTGACCCCACTATCTATCTTAGGGTTTTTAGGGTTTAGGGTGCGTGCGGTGGGGGTGGAAACAGAATAACCGCATTGCGTCCTGTCAAATCCTAGCGCGCAGCAATGCGGTAGCATGAGGACGAGCAGGGGGGAGGGAGGGTCGGGACCCCCCTCCCCTCCCCCTGCGAGGCCAAGACAGGAACGAGCCGGAGCAGGCGAGATGGGGCGTGCCGCGTCGTCGCATGCGGAGGTGAGTCCGTCACATCCATGACCCCACTATCTATCTTAGGGTTTTTAGGGTATAGGGTGCGTGCGGTGGGGGTGGAAACAGAATAACTGCATTGCGTCGTGTCAAATCCTAGCGCGTAAAAACATGGTAGCGCGAGGCCGAGCAGGGGGGAGGGGGGGGGTCGGGACACCCCCTCCCCTCCCCCTGCGAGGCCGAGACAGGAACGAGCCGGAGCAGGCAGCGACGCGGCGTGCCGCGTCGTCGCATGCGGAGGGAGTCCGTCCTATCCATGACCCCACTATCTATCTTAGGGTTTTTAGGGTGTAGGGTGAACTTCATCTGTTTTTGTAGTTGAACTTCTTCTTTTTGTTTCTTTATTGTTTATTATTCTTATTCCTTTACTTCTTTTATTAGGGTACTTGAACTTCTGTTCTTTATTTTTTGAACTTCTTTTCTCTTGTTTTTTTAGGGGCATATTTATGTATGTATGTTTCTTCCTTTAGTACTGTATTTGCCATCTATTTTTGGTTTTGAGGATATCAGTTGTGCTGTTTTGTGATCTTATCTCATTATAATAGATGCATTCAAATGGTGCATTTATTTATCTACACATGTATTTACTATTTTATCTGTTGGGGGGTAAAATTGTAAATTCAGTGGCGCTGCAAGTCCCACGATAGAGAGGCATTAAGTGAGCATCTGCCTCGCGACCACCTGTCAGAAAACTCCTATCCCCTTGTCGCTCGCTCTCCCCCCCTCTCCGTCGCTCTGCTGCCTTCCTCTCCTCCAACTCCCCCGATTTCTCCGTCCCTGTCCCCTGCCCTCGTGCTGGAGTAACCGGCGCACGCCCCCGCTCCTATTTCTCCCCCACGCCCCACTCTCTCTCACCCAGCCCGCTCTCTTATGCTCTGAAGCGAGGGTGGCAACTGCCTGCGCGGTTGCAAGGTGCGCGTGGCATCATGGGGAGTGGAAGAACCGATGCGGATTCGTGCGTGCGGGAGTCATCTGGAGAGGTACAAGTGCTGCCCCCCTCCTAATGCTTGCTTCTAGTTTCGCCAGATCTGTCGAGGCTTGCCTGTTTCTTCTGTGTGCTCTCGCGTCCTCCTCCCTCCCCCTTCTTCTGATGGTTTGGTGGTAGATTAGGTAGGGTTCTTGTGCGTGTAGTGGTTGGATTTCAATTCCTCGTGGTCAGATTTGTTTGTGAGATGCTTGTGTGTGCTATTTGTCCCTTCATACTTGTCTGGATTTCATTTCCCCTTTGTTGATTTTAGCTGTCAGATGAATGCAAGAGAGGGTGTGGTGTGATGGATGGTTGATGCTGGATCTGATGTATTTAATTGCATTAGTGCTGTGGATTTCGAAGTCTAGATTATGTCTGTGACATTGTATTTAGTTTATGGATACATTTTTTTGTTGTGCTTGCCTAGATGTGCTACTGTTCATCCTTTGTTGGTATGTTCTGGTTGTTTCATCCTAGGGTTTGATTCAGTTTCTTTTTGTATTTTGTTGTATGATTTTGTACTTGCTAACTATATGCAATCAATCCCCTGTTTTTAGCAGGTTGTTCTAGTGTTTGGAGTTGCATTCATCAGGGCGGTTGTGTTGTCTTGGCTTCAAAACCTTCTCTAGGTATCTTAATGCAGTTGTATCTTGTATTTTAAATAGCATTATTCTCATATATGTCTGCCCATATCTTCACTTAGTATTCATGTTGGACTGCCATTCTTAATAGTGTGAACTTCTAGTAATGGTTATGTGTATGCCTTTTACCATTAGTTTGAGTTAGTAGAGTGTTTGCTTACTTTGTAGTTGATGATTTTGCAGGTGAAACTTTGTCACCAAGTTTTGTTGGACTTCCCAGATGTTTCATTTTTGTAGTTTATATCTTTGTTTTTTTTGTTATCATGTTGATGGCATTGATATTTAGTTTGCCTGTGAAATACTGTTTGTGGTCATGCTACATCTTTTTTATGTGCTACTTGCTTGGGTCACATAGTTGAACTTCTTGTTTTAATTATTGTTTGATTGTAATAAAATTTTGTTGAACTTCTGTTATGCACATTTTATTTTACTACTTTGTTATGTATCGTTGAACTTCTGGACATTCATGATATATGTAGTAGCCCCTCTGTTGTAGATTGTTTTTATATTTAGTTTGTAGATTTTTAGTTTTTTTGTGTGTTTACTGCTTTGTTAGGTATTGTTGAACTTCTGGGTATTGGACATTGTTGTAAAAGTAGAATTCCCATTGGTGTAGGATTGCGGATTAGAACTCAGCTGCCTTTTCTACATGCATTTTTTGTAGTTGGTGATGAGTTGAATAGTTCTGAAAAAAATGCCTGCGATCAAGATGGAGCTTCAGAGGTTAATACTGATGCTCCAATATCTGATGCGGCTAAATCACCCATTATACCTTTGACTGTGATTGCCGAGGTTGCTTCGAGCCTTGAGAATTTTTCAAGCCTTGAGGATCTTGCTTCTGCAGCTCTTGCTTCACCTAGTATGTGAAACCCTTTTTCTTTTCATTTTAAAGTTTTGAGCCATGTTTTTTTAGCTTGTTCTTGTCATTTGTTTTTGTTTTTGTTCCTGACTTTTTTTATTTTTTGCTTCGATTTTTTGTGTTCTTTGCAGATGTGTCCACAGAGGAGGAAGCTGTGAACACCATCAACGATGTTTTATCTGAGTTGGGTTTATCAGAAACCCCTGCTGCTGCTGAGGAGGTGGCTCCGTCAGTCAAAGTTTGCGATTCCGTTCCAGATCCTTTGTGCTCTCTTCAGATGTCAGAGATGCAGTCGCAGTCTGTTGATGGCACTGAACCTGTCACGCAACCCGAGGATGTGCCTTTTCAGCTTCTCCTGGAGGACCAACGTAAGAGGAAGAAGCAAGAAAATTTTGACAAGAGGGCGGCCCGCCTTGAGAAAGGTTCTGATGTTCCTGGATCTGTTCATGCGGCTAAGCTCGCTGTTGAGGAAGACATGCCGTGTGGTAGTGATGGCACGGTTGTGCCTGTTAAGAAGAAAATCAAGAAGACTACTGCGAGGAAGCTAGTAGTTGGTGCAGTTACTCCTCGAAGGAGCCCACGTGTTTCAAGGCCTGCAGAAGTTGTTGAAGATGAAGGGTCAGGCCTTGGTGGTATGGCACGCCGTAGTCCTCGTGTGCTTGCTACTGCCGCGCGTACACCTTCTCTACTTGGTGCTGGTGAAGCGCAGGGTTCCACCTGCAAAGGTCAACAAGGGTGTGAAGAAGCGTTCTCGTGTTAATCCAGAGGACAAGGATGATGCTGATTTTAATGCTGATGACGAGGACGACGTCGATGATGATGCTGCCGCTAATAAGGTATGAATGTCTCATGTTTACTGTTTTTAGAGCATTTGTCGCTGTTGCTGTAGTTTTATTGTTTTTAGCACTGCCTTGGCGTACATAGCTAACCTTCTGCTCCATCTCAATATAGACGAATAAATTAGCCGACGTGCTTTGCTTTTATGGTATTACTGCCTTTGTGTACATAGTTGGACTTCTGGGTATATACATGAAGAAATTAGCTCAACTTGTTTGTATACATGTTTGATTACTGCCTTAGTGTATATGCTTGAACTTCTGCTTTTTAAATTTCCAACATTTTTGAAATCATGTTGACTAGTGTTCATACATGGTTGTACTGCCTATGTAGACATAGTTGGACTTGTGAGATACATGTTTGATTACTGCCTTGGTATACATGGTTGAACTTCTGCTTTTGTAAATTTCCAACATTTTTGAAAGCATGTTAACTTCTGATCATACATGGTTGTACTGCCTACGTAGACATAGTTGGACTTCTGAGATACATGTTTGATTACTGCCTTGGTATACATGGTTGAACTTCTGCTTTTGTAAATTTCCAACATTTTTGAAAGCATGTTAACTTCTGGTCATACATGGTTGTACTGCATATGTAGACATAGTTGGACTTCTGAGATGTGGTGCGTATGTAGGCATTAGTGGAATTTTCGATGAAGCTTGTGTGTCTCATTGTTCTGGCTTTTTTCCTTGTCAATGTATTTTTTTCAGTATCAGCTTGTGCAGCGGCCTGAGAGGAGGAAGAGAGGAGGCAAAGCGCCCGAAGAAGGTGGCGAAGGAGGAGGTGAGGCAAAACATTTTAACAAGACGGTTCGCTGCTCACTAGGAGAGGTCAAGACGTGTGCGAAAATGCTACAAGCTAGGCACAAGGCGAGGGTTATCAAGGCTGGTTTTGGTTGTGTGTTTGACTTGAAGGTTGATTCCAACATTTATCGTCCTTTGATGGGCAACATCTACACGAGGATTGACCCTTCAACCATGATTTTGGACATGGGTGAGGCGAACAAGGTTATACGTATTACAAGTGATGCTATTCACCATCTCTTTGGGTTCCCTCAAGGTTACCCCCCTAGGCCCTCGAATGATGGTTTCGATGATGCTGTTATGAGGTTGAAGGGCAAGCTTGGGTATGCTAGGAGTGAGGACATCAAGACAAAGGATTTTCGGAATATCCTCGGTGAACTTGTGAAGGATGAGACGAAGGATGATCTTGCTCTGCAGGTGTTTTACCTTATTGTTTTCATGAAGGTGGTTATCCCTGGAACGTCTACACGAGTATCCAGGGAGGCAGAAATGGCCAAGAACCTTGTGTTTGAGGACATGGCAGACATGGACTACTGCCAGTTGGTTGTTGACGATATTCGGAGTGCTGTTGTTAGGTATCAGCAAGGTAGTAACAGAGGAAAAGCTGTCATAGGTTGTGCCATCGTGCCGCTGCTTATGTATCTGGACTGCCTTATCATTGGCAAGACGCCTAATATTGACTTGAGGACCCCTCGCATCAATTTCATGGATCAGGCCAAGCTTCTTGAGCTTGCTGCGGCTGATTTGGTCACGAAGGGTGATGATGACCCAGCCAACTGGGTGCTTGGGAGACTGCCTGTGAGTGTTTCTATGCATTATTCTTTCCTGTGTAGTTTAACTTGAACTTCTGGTATTGTCTTGTATATTTTTTGTCCCCATGTTCCTTCATTTGTTTTCTGACGCGTTGACTTTTGTTTTTGTATGCAGTGGAAGACACAGGCTGAGGTTGTGTTCTTTAGGGTCATTGAACGTCCTGTTCTAACTATGCCTCGTTCTGCCGGCCTAGGGAGTGGAACTTCCCCAAGATTTGAATTCTCCCGGGATGTTAATACTGGTGCCCCCCTGTAGATCCAGGAGGTTCTTCTGCTCGTGTGAGTGCTGCAGGTGGCGTTTCTTCCGAGAATTTGTTTGAAGCTGCCAATGTTTCTCTGGTTAGGATTGACAGTCTTCTTGAAACTGTTTGTGGGGAGTTGGCTCATGTTCCTTCAACTGCTGAGCGTCTTAGTCGCAATGATGGGATTCTTCCTCCCGGACACGGATTTGATGCTGAGTCTTCGAAGGGGGTCTTATCTATTGAAGCTAAATTTCTTGAAGAGCTTCGTCAGAGCACTTCCCACCTCCGGACTAGCGTTGAGCTGTTCAAGGAAATGCAGGATGCTCGTTGCAAGCCTTTTGAAGATGAGGCAAGTGTTGTTGTGAGACAGATTCAGAGGCAGGATTCTGTTTGTTCGGGTCGTGAAGGAGGCCATGTGGAGCGTACCAAAGAGGTTTGTTTATGTTGGCTTTTGATATTTCTTTGCAATAATGTTCAATGTTAGCTTTCAGTTATTACTGTTTGTAGTCATAGGCGACCGTTATTGATTTCATGTGTCGTAAACCGTTTTTTAGCACAAGTGTTCCTATGTGACCTTCTCTGCTTATATAACTTGAACTTCAACTGCTACAGCACCTGAACTTCCATGACTCGCCCTTTTTTGTTCCCTTTTGTATCTTAGAGTAGTTTGATATCTGACCTGCTATGTTTACTGTATTTGTACTTCCATTATATGTCAGTTGTGATAGCTGACCTTCACTGATTATGCAATCTGAACTTCTGCTGATTAGGTATTTTGTTTTCTACATGATTTCCTTTTGTAGGCTGTTGATGATGATGCTAGGGTTGAGGAGGATGTTTTACCTGCGCATGAAGCTGCTCCTGTGCATGAGGCTGCCCCTGTGCATGAACCTGCTCCCGCTAGTGGCCTAATACTTGATGAGGTTCATGGCAGTGAAAATAAGGTACCATTCTTCTTGTCCATTTTCTTGTTTGCCCCTAAGACGGACTTGCTGCCCCTGTGCATGAGGTTCAGTCAGCCCTTTGTAATGACTTTTTGTTTCTTTTTTGCAGCAGCAGAATGATGATGTTAGTGTTCCTCCAAAGAAGGTTGCAGACATGTCCATCTCAGGCACTGGCTGCTCCGACGGGGTGGTCCTGACTGAACCTTTTTCGTCCATTGGCGCTGAGGTTTCTGATGCTGAGCAGGGCAAGACAAATGGAGACACCATTTTGGAGAAAGATCATGTTGAGTCTGCTGTACAAACTGGTGGTAGTGCTGCTGTAAGCCTGGAGAAGTCTCCTGCAGCAGAGCCATCAGTTGATGTTGATGCTGTACAGGCACAACCAAATGTTTTTCTTGTTTCATATTCTCCAGCTGCTCCAGCTGCTGCTGGTGTCCTTCCCGACGACGCTGCAACATCTACTAGAGACGATGATGAAGATACCGAAAGCGATAGCTATGGAGAGGAGGTTGATCATTCCAGTGCTGCCACTGGTCTAGGCAAGGATCCATGAAGAGAGCAGCATGCTTCTCTCTTCTTTCCCCATCCCCTTCCCTCTTTATTGTTTGGTTTAGTCCATGATATCCCCTGTGAACTGCCTGTGTGGTCTAAGTTGAACTTCTGGTTTTGTTGTTTGTCGTGTGGGTTGTAAAGAATGTTAAGTGAACCTGTTTTCTATGTGGGTGGAGATTTGTAATGCATGGGTTGTGATGTCTATGATGCTGTGGTTTTATCTTTTTTCTGATGTAGCAGCTGAGATGTGCTTATGTTTTGAATGTTTGTGCTTGAATGTTGGTCTTAATTGAAACTGTCGTGAATCTATGTGCTTTGATTGTTGGTGTTAATTGATATTTTCGTTTTGGTGAGCAGATAGCGACCTTGCTGTCGTCCGAAAGAAGGTTGATGACTTTTATTACAGTGTAAATTGGCTTAGGAATGATCGTTCCAAGAGGTGAGTGCAGCTACTCAATATTTACAGCATCCATGTACCCCCTGTGAACTGCTTGTGGTTTCTTACCTGAACTTCCCAACTCTATGTACCTAAACTTCTTGTTTTTTTGTTTCTCTGGTGCTGAACTTCTGGCCTATTTTGTACTGCACTGCCTGTTGTGATATAGCTGACTTCTGTGCCTACTCAATATTTACATCATCCATGTACCCCCTGTGAACTACCTGTGGTTTCTTACCTGAACTTCCCAACTCTATGTACCAGAACTTCTTTTTTTTGCCTCTCTGGTGCTGAACTTCTGGCCTCTTTTAGCTCTCTACTTCCTGTTGTGATATAGCTGAACTTCTGTGCTAACATGTGTTATGAACTTCCTGAGTTCTTGCTGCTGAACTTGTTTTACTTTCTATTCGCTTGTTTTAGAGAAATGATTATGTTCTGAAACAAGCAGTGTGAAGCTTCTGTTCAAGAAGTCGCAATATCTTTTGGTTCTCGCGGAATGCTTACATCTAATGTGGCTGAGTGTACACTCTACTGTCTACGTGCGAAGTACCAGGGATTGGATAAACTCATCCTACCGTATTGGGTTTGTGTAAGTCAACCATACAGTGATTTCTTTTCTGTTTTGTTCCTTACCATTTTAGTTAAAACTTGTTCGTCTCATTTTTGTATTTTTACATATGTTGGTGTTGTCTGCATTATTTCAGGACAAGATTTTCAGAGGTCAATTTGATTCCCGTGTGAGGAAGTACTTCATGGCGAGTGGTCCAGATAGCATGGATGCACATGATTCGGTATGCAATATCTTGTTCTTTGCCTCTGTATTAGTTTTGTAGTGCGATCCACTATGTTAATATTTGTTTTATTTTTCTTTTGTACTGTTCTGATATTAATTCTCATTTTTTAATGATTCGTGTGTTTTATGATGCTTCAGGTTGTTTTCCCTACTTTTGACCCGCCTGAGCTTCCTGCTTCCATGGGTGGTGTCGGTCATTGGGTGTCGGTATTCCTTGACCTGAAGAATTCAAGGATCCAGCTTCTCGATTCCTACTATGGACCAAAAGGTGAATGTGCGGTACGCCTATTTCGGCGGATGACTGACAACATCAAGAGGCTTTGGAAGGATGCCAGCAACCACAGGGAGACACCCTTCAGTCCTCTTAGCATCGACAATTTCCCTCTGGATTGGATTGATGTCCCTCAGCAGCAAAACAAGTATGAGTTCGACTTTTTCTCTTTATCACATCTGTTTAACTATAGTTGTACTTAAGCTGCGACGTGTTTAATTCGTTGGCTTTCTTTTTTTGTCCTAACACTATTTCTTTTACTTCGTTTGATGGCAGTATCGACTGCGGATTCTTCATGCTTACGAATGTTAATTCGTATCATGATGGGGTTCTTGCAAATTATTCCCATGAGAATATCGGGGATATCAGGAAGACGTGGCTGTACTCAATCGCTTCTGCCAACCTGTTTGAGACAGACTTCCAAGCTCTGTTTGGCTACTACACATGTAAGTATTTTGGAACTTGTACTGCTTACCTGCACTGCATCTTTTATTCTACCTGAACTTCATATTTTTCTCTGAAACTTGGACTTCTGGTTTCGGAAGGAGAGGAGCATTTTCTTTGTACATGAACTTCATTTCTATCTTTTTTAATTTTTCTTGTGTGTTTTGTTTTGCTTAAATGGACATGAGCATTTTCTTTTCTAATTGAACTTCAGAGATGATGCCTTTCTATGGTTTTCTTAGCTGTAGTTGAATGATTTACAGTTCATCGGTTTTATCTTGAATTGTGCCTCTGGTTGTGCCTAAACTTCATTTAGTTTTTTACTGCAACTAATTTTTTAGGTCAGCTTGAGTAGTAACCATGTCATCTTTATTAGTTGGACTACACATTGTGATGTTCCTGAACTTCAGTTGTATTTAATGGTGATGTTTTCTCTTCCTTTTTTCTTTGACAGTGGAACCGTTGGAGCTGACCGATTACCACTACTCATTCCTCGGGTCACAGGAATACCAGCCTAGGGAGGAACCGATGAGTACAGCTCCGATAGGAGATGATAGACCTCGGACCCTTAGTCCTTCCAAGTTGGGGAAGCAGGCTGGTGGTATTCGTGGTACTCCAAAAACCCCTTCCTACAGAAAGGCTGATGCAGTCGAAGCAGCCGAAGTAGAAGTGATTTCGTCCGATGATGATTTTGAGAAGATTGCTTACCCGAAGAATGCTAAATGTGCTGCTGGTACTGTTGCTGGTAGAGGTGGGAAGAATGTTGTGATCACCAGGAGGAAACCGGCAGTTGAGTCTGGGAACATAACTTCCTCCAAGAGAGCATCAAGATTGCCTTTGAAGTGGCGTTCTCCTGTCGCTCCCCTGAAAAAATACAGTTACCCTTATCTATCCGAGGCCCGGAAGTTGAAACAGTATGTGTTGAGTAAAGACGGTCTAGAGAAGTATTCTGAGTGAGTTACCCTCATCTGTCGCTCCCTTGCCTTGGAGTTGTAGTGTCTGAACTTCTGTTGTTGTATTGTCTGAACTGCCATTATTGTAGTATCTGAACTTCTGTTTTATGTCTCCTCTTGCCTTTTGAGTTATAGTGTCTGAACTTCTGTTTGTTGTTGGATTTGAACTTCTAATATTTTTTTACCATCCTTTTGTATTTTGCAGGACAAGCTACTACATGTTTACCATCCCTGCGAATGTGATTGACCTCACAGGACGTGTCCTTTATACGCTTTTCGGTGAAGGGCAGCAGATGGAAGGATACATAATGGATTATCTCATAAATTTGTGGAAGGATAAGCTGGAGACCTCTGAGATATTCACTAGTGCTGACAGGGTTGTACTTAGTCCCTACTTCATACAGGTTTTAGTTCTTTGCACCCCTATCTCCTTCTTTTTGCCTTAGTTTTGTTGTAGTAGCATTTGGGAGGTGTTTTAATTGTGTTTTTGTGAATGCACAGTACTGCCTGGAGTATGATTTCTTCGGTGCAGCAGTTCCAAAGTTTGATGCAAAAAAATCTGCTGGTCTCCTCCCAATGTTTGTTCGCAAGGAAGAAGACCTTCTTAATGCAAAGCTGGTTAGGTTTTCATAACTCTTGCTTTTTTAATTTCATGTGCATCCTTTTGCTGAGTTTGTTAAGAAGTTTTTGTTCATGCCGGTTCTTCAGTACATATGCTTTTATAGTTTGTGTTCACCGGTCCTTTCATTCTTGGCAGGTTTTCTTGATTCTATTCAAGCCAATTGGCATAATGGCGCACTACAGTGTGTACGTGGTGAATAGATATTGTGGGAGCATTGACATCCTTGATTCACTTTCTTACGCTAATATGGAAACGTCACGAACGAGTTTCCACGGGGACTGCCAAAATATCGTGAGTGTTTCTTAGCCTGAACCTCCTTTCACATTCTCTTGTTTGACACGAAGTTTATTATGCCTTGTGTGGACAAAATATGTTGCTGTCTTTGTTTTGGTAATACTGCCTGAACTGACTGTCATTTAGAAGTTGAACTTCTGCTATTTTGTTTAGGTGGATCTTATGCAAGTGTCGCTTTTTTATGTACCTGAACTGTTAACATGTCTTTGACTTCATCTAATTTTGTTATTTCCGGCAGATGAAGAGATTTTGTTGGGTTGCTCGAGGAGGTGTACGACAAGGCTGCATACAAGGCAAGCAAGCAGCCTAACTGGGTGACTATTGCAAAGAGGCCGACTTTCATCGACATTCCGAAGCAGAAGAGTAATGATTGTGGTTTCTTTGCCATGAAGTTCAGCTCTTCGTATGATGGCGATGAGATTGTTGAAGATTTTGGTGATGTGGAAGTATGTTCTGTCTTTGTTCTTGTCTCATCATCCTTTGATTATTCTTGCGTGTTTTTGCTGATACGCTCCTGCTGTGGTTTTAGATATCCATTACTAAACCATCGTTTTCACCTTTCTTTGTTTGCAGGCTGCTGCAGATGACTGGAAGGCTGAGTTCATGCACACTCTGATTTTTAGCGAGAAGAATGAAGTCGTGCGTTCAGAGCTCCCTAAAGAGATCCAGTCCTTTGGCCCGTGAATTCGAAGCATTAGTTTCATTGTAGATTTGATTTCGTACAGATTTTTAGGTTTGCTAATGATTGGAACAATTCCATAAAGATTTGGTTGTAAGAATGTTTTTAGTGATTTGTGTATCTATAGGTGCAGCACTATTACTTATGATATTGTGGACAAATGCATTTGGTGTGAAGAATGATCTTTGTGAATTTCAATGTACTGCATCGTTTTTTAGTATCCATGTGTTGAATGTTTTTGCCCCAACAGATGTACCTGAACTTCTGCCTCGGTTTTGGTTGAACTGCTTGATTTTTGTTGTTGTTTATTTTTGGGCTTCCAACATATGATCGTAGACTTGAACTTCTGCTTTGAGATGTGGCTGGGCTACTGGTTTCAGATGAAGAGGATATTTTGTGTTGTGTAATGTATTGGTAATGTTCAACCCAACCAATATGTATGCTTTTGCGTAGAATCTATATTTGTTTTTTTGTGTTTTTTCAAGTATTGATATGTAATAATCATACGTTTCTTTATCTTTGTTGCATTGTACATGAACTTCTGCACGTATCCAAGTAGAACTTCACATTTCAACGTGTTGTCTTAGGCTTGGTAACCTTAGTTTATGCGGCGAAACTTTATTTTTTAAGCATATTCTTTTCCTACATCGATTTTACATACCAGAACTTCTTCTGTAAGCTGACATGAACTTCAAAACTGTATGATTATTTGATGCTTGCTCTTTCATGCAATACAACACCAGCACATCACTTCCTGCCATAACATACAAGGACTTCTGCAGTAATATTACTTGAACTTCACAGTGTATGTTTTTCAATTTATTACTGCTTGCTCTTTCATGCAATACAACACCAACACATCACTTCCTGCCATAACATACCAGGACTTCTGCAGTAATATTACTTGAACTTCACAGCGTATGTTTTTCAATTTATTACTACTCGCTCTTTCATGCAATACAACACCAGCACATCACTTCCTGCCATAACATACCAGGACTTCTGCAGTAATATTACTTGAACTTCAAAGTGTATGTTACCAGGGGATGACATAATGTTCTGCACATTGACATGACACAAGTTTGCATTATGTTAATTGACCTATTCTAATTGTTCATGAGCCTCGCGCTCCTCCTAGGCTTTGGTGGTAGAGGTTTTTTGCTTGACATGTACCTCTTCCTCTTCATCGTCCTCTTCATCTTCATCATCGTCTTCCTTTTCATCGTCGCATTCCACTTCCTCTTCCTCTTCTTCGACGGTGTGTTCATCTTCGTCTTCCTCTTCATCTTCCTCTTCATCTTCCACCAATTTCTTGTTGTTGGCTCTAGGTCTTGCTTTCTGTTTCTTCTCTGGCATTTTGCTTGTCTTTTCAGCCTCTGCGTGCTTCGGGCATGTTCTTGCATTATGTGGTTCATACTCCTTGCATATGCTACAAAGTCTGCTGCTTGCTTTCTTTGGGTGTGATCCCTTCTTTTGTTCCACAACTTTGGGCTGCTGTTTTTGAGATTTGGTTTGCTTGATCTCCTCAGCATTGTTTCTTTCCAATAGTGTTGGACAGGTCAGCTTGTTGTGTCCCGCAACCTGGTTGCACACACTGCATTTCCTGTGTCCAAGTGGCACTCCGTTCTCATCGTGCACGACAACTCTTCCTGCAGGTGGTGCCTTCATTTGAGCTCTCTTGTCACTTTTCTTTGCTGTAGTAATTTTCTTCCTTCCATTTGTTTTAGAATACAACGGCAATTTCATCGTCTCTTGTTGTCGCTGCTCCATTGATTGGCCATCACCCTGCTTGCATTGGTTGGCTTCAGTGGTAGTGTTGAGCATTTCAGCTGCATAATAATGAAGGTCATCTTCAATTTCAGTGTCCTGTTCAGCCATCCTTTCGTCAGCATCCGCTTGATTTGCTGAATGTATTGCATCAAGCTCTTCCACAAGCCTCTTGAGAACATAGTAGGCTCTGTCATATTGCTGGTCACATCTCATCGCTTTCTTGTTAACCATCAAATTCAGCTGCAGCAAGATGTCTTGCTTCGATAGCCTTGAGCTTCCATCCGATGCGGTTGTGTTGTAGTCCCTTGTATCAAAGGTTGGTTGTGATCTTGCAGTCTTTGTGTACCGTTTGAGGATATACTTGTTTGGAAATTTGTCAGGCTTGATGTAGTCCAATATGTTCATGATGTGAAGGCAGAATAGACCTGCATTTTTGTGATGAATGCAGAATACATAGTTTGTGAGCCAGCAATGAGTTTCATAAATTTTTATATGATACTACTAGTCTAGCTATTTAATGATCTTGTTTTTTCGCTCACCTGTGTGTGTCCAGAGCTTGCATTCACACTCGTATATTTCCTTCTCTGGGTTAGCTACAACCTGGAATTCATGCTTTGACCAGGAAAATCTTTCTTCATCATCATGGCCAGGCTTGTTGTGGTAGTACACAAGGTACTTAGTGGGCTCTGCTATACGCTTTGCGCGAAATAGCGTGGCCTTTCTCATCCTATTCCTCATCTCAATGCACACGGCTCTCGTGTACTTCATAGACATGTCTTCCTCGTAGCCGTAAGTTGTTTTTGTCATAGGATTGGTCTGCACATGTCAAAAAGTGAGATATTAGTCGAAGCAGAGTCATGGGTTTCATTTTTTTTAAATTCAAAGTGCACATGTTGAAGGTAAAACAGAACATGATGGGGGTGTTTTGTACTTGTCATCATACCATACTGGTCATTGTTTGCTCGTTCTCCTTCTGCATCTGAGTTTGTATGCAAGCATTGACCCACCTAGCAAACTTGTGTAGGTTCTGGGTCCCCTTGACAAACCCTTTCTTTAGCACGTGGTTCATGCTCTCGCTTCGTTGTGTGGAAGTCATTCTAGCACAGAAAATGTTCTTGTAATATGCTGAAATCCACATCTTCCTATCACTCTAGAGCTGCATCATCATCTGGTCGTTCTCCAGGTTGTATTTGTGCATGATTTTAGCCCAGGCATCTTCAAACTCCGTTGGCATCAGTGGCCAGTTTAATATAGCTGTGAACTCCTCTTTTAATGTTTTATACTTTTTGTACAGCAACGCGAGGTATTCCCTGTACTTCTTCATGATGTGCCAACGACATAGCTTGTGGACGGTGTTTCGAAATGATAGTGGCTGCATGAATTAAAAAAAATGAAACTTGATTCTTTTTTTGTACTGATGGTGAACTTATGTTGTACAAGTACTTGAACTACACATCTTGGCAGTATTGTATCTAAGAATGTCACATGTATTTTTTCTTTACAGCAGCGTTGCTGAACTTCTTTGGTATCAGTGCTTGAACTTCACAATTAGTAGTAGGACAAACTAGTAGTGTTGCAATCAAATTTTTTCTTAAAGCATTGTTGTTGAACTTCTGTGGTTGCAGTGCTTGAACTTCACGTAAATAACTATATTTTTCTGAACATGCTACATATATTTATCTTACAGATTTGTCCTTGAACTTCTATGATTCATGTATTTGAACTTCACATTCATAACTAATTTTTTTGTAAACATGTGAGAGATAATTTTGCTTTCTTGTACTGCTAGTTGGACTTCTGTGCTTACACTAGTTGAACTGCATTCTTTACATTATTTTCAGACAAAACCAATGTACCCAACCAACACAGACCCATAGACTGAAAAGATGATGAAACTTGAGGAGTTTTTTTTGAACTCACCTGTTAGAATGCAAGTTGGGTGCTTGTTGTTCATGCACCGTAGAAAGATATCGAACAGCCACTTGAATGACTTTGCATCTTCGTCTCTTATCAGGGCAACAGCAAATATCGTTGACTGCAAGTGATGGTTTGTTCCAACAAACACTCCTAGGGGCATATGAAATATGTTGGTCTTGTAAGTCGTGTCAAATGTTACGCAATCGCCGAAGTCTTGATAGGCTCCTCGGCAGCTTGCATTGGACCAGAAAATGTTTTTAATTGACTTGTCCTTGTCCACTTGGATGTCATAGAAAAACTCATCATTTATTGCCTTCATGTCTTTGAAGAATGAAACAAGTTTCAATACATCATCCAAATCATCTTTCCTTGCATTCATGGCTTTCCTGCAAATCACATGCAAACATGCATTTGTTTATTTTTTGCTAGCAAAGGGTTGTGAGCAAGGATGCCATTTTACATTGCAGTATGTGGGTGTTTGAATACTTACTGGTTTAGCAGGTCTCGTCCGGTCATGCTTAGGAAGTAGCTTCCATCTTCATTTTCAGATACCATGCACATGATTGTTGTGTGCTTGACATCATGGTACTGCAGGAGCTTTACGTACTCCAAAATAGTGGGGTCATAATTCTTGTGTGAGTGCAAAAATACCAGCATGTCATCAGTTTGCATGAGCTCGTGATTATGATTGTACTCAATGTCCACTGCCACGCATGTGCCATCCTCCTGCACCTTCACCCTCATTCTTGCATTGCAGCCCGTCCTCTGTGATGTTTTGTTTCGCTTCCTATTGGCCTCTGGAACAGAAGATGTGTGTATCCCTTGGAAGGCGCAAACAAAATACTTGTGGTTGTCATTTCCACCCGTCTTCCTGATTCCAAAACTAGCGTGTCTGGCGTATCTGTTATAAAATTCCCTTGCTTTCTCTACATCTTTGAATCACATTTTTAGTCTTGGTATTAGATAAGCCGGTAGATCTGGCGTCTGCAGAAAAAGAAAAAAAATTAATCCAAACAGCACCTTAAAATGCAGTTTATGAACTTGTTATCCTGGAGGGAGCAAAAAATGTGCAGATAATACAAGATGCGTATATAAATATTTTTTGTTTCACTTACGTGCATGTATGATCGCAACTCCGGCGGTGTTGGCTCCTGTCCCTCTGGGATGGGGCATGGCGGAGTAATCATAGCAGGATGCAGCAGTGGATCACGAGGAGGAAGGAGGGCTGAAGATGGCCTCTCTCTTGTTTGCGTCATTTTTGCTTGAGGTGGTTGTGGAGGTATTGCGATCCTGGTCTTGGTTTGCTCTTTTGTTTTATGAAGCAATCCATCTACCTTATGCCCCGTAGAATTCTGACTTGTAGCAGCAGCAGCAGGATCAAACGGTGGTAGTGTGCAGATCACTCTCCTCCATGTGTGTGTTGCTGTTGGATTTGTCCTGGGATCCGGTTTAGTTGCTTCGCTTTAGCATTGATGAGGCACACTAGGATAACCTCCAGAGTTACACGCAGGACTTGAGCTAACCCCCTCCTCCATCGGCGTGCTTGGGAGTCTGCTGGTGGATACAAAGAATCCACGGGGGATTTCCGGCGTCACCCAATTAGGTGGAGGCGCAAACCTGTGCGGATAGGGCTGTGACCCAGCATCTTGGAAGTATTCGTGTGTTTCGGGTGTCATCCATTTTTGGTCTGGAGTAGGTTGGTAATGCTATTTGTGTGTTTGAGGTGTGACCCATTGAGGGGGTGGTGCAACGCGTACAGGCTTTGGATTGTGTACTTGCTGCTGGGAACTTCTAAGCTTCTTCATGCGTCTCTTGTCTTGCTGACATAAAAGAAAAAAAATGCCTATTAGCACACAAGTTATATCTGCATATACCTTTGTAACTGAACTTAGCATTATTCACAGCCTGAACTTCTCATATAAAAGTGGTGAGAGCCATCACACTATGCACTGAGCTGAGCATCTGCCGATGCCTTTGTACCTGAACTGAGCACCCTTCACAGAATGAACTTCACACCATGTTTTTTTAATTCTACAATATTTGATTACTTATATGTACCTGAACTTAGCACTCTCCACAACCTGAACTTCTTGTTTTGCAAAGGGGAAATACTGTCTACAGTTAAAAAACCTGAACCTCCATGAAGTTTCTGAATGGTTGGACTGCTAGTGCATACAAACCTGACCTTCATGTCATATCACATGCATGTTCTATTTTCCTTTTATTTTTTTGCACAGAACCAGACACATACCAACCTGAACTCTAGCACACTTACTAGTTGAACTTCACATGGCTTTTCCACATGTGAATGTGAATGCAGGAAAATTTTATAGTGGTTGTAGCCTGGACTGAGGCTCACATACTACCTGAACTTCACATGCCTGTAAGTAGGCAGGCAAATTTTACAATGCTATTTTGTAGCTTGGACTGAGGCTCATACACTACCAGAACTTCACATGGTTGTAAGGAGGCAGATTTTAAAAAGCTTTCGTAGCCTGGACTGATGCTCACACACCACCTGAACTTCACATAGCTATAAGCAAATAACAAACCGAAGGAAGGAAGAAGTTCAACCATACCCTGGCTCGAAGTTCGGCCAACCTTTTTCCAGCAGCTGATAGGCCACCTTGAGAACAATTCGTTGTGGAGGTATGAGTGGAATTCCATGGCAATCCATGTCTTGCAGAGGGCGCGAAGTTCATTTGTACGAAGCAAGAAGGTCAGAGAAGGCAAGATTGAAGAAGAAGGCAAAATCAGGAGGAAGTTCATGTGTTGTTGCCGCTGAATTTGAGGGCATGACAGATGCCGCCTCCGTGGAGGAGTTGCTCCGTTGGTCGCACCGCTCGCCGTAGCTTGCATCGGGCCCGTCATCTGGTTTGCCAAGGCTTCGGGCGGTGGCGATGGGACGAGGATGCGGCTTCCTGAAGTCCATGGCGGCTTCGCCGCGTCCAGGTGACGCAGGATCCCTCGCGCCAATGTCCGCCGTCGCTCGCTCGCCTGCGCCGGTGGCCGGCCAGGAGCTGGAGATGGAGGGGAGGCGGCGGACCCGGCCGGCCAGGAGCTGGGGAAGGAGGGGAGGCGGCGGATCTGGCGAAGATCGGCGACCAGGAGGGGAGGATCGGCAGGAGGGGGGCTGGGGCGGCTCGGGATCGAGGGGATCAGGTGGATCCTGTCGAGGCATCTCGGATCGGGTGGGATCCTGTCGGGGCGACTCGGGTCGGGCCGGGCAGTTCAGGGAAGTTCGGGAGGGCCCTGTCGGGCCTTATATAGGGGCTGCTGTGATCCAAATAACTATTCGAATCCTGGGATTAGAATAGTGCTGCCATATATATATATATGGACAAGGCATTACTTACCTTTGTTCTCCTCGAGCTGCCTCTTGGCAAGGCCGAGCTCTTTCTCGGACCGCTCGAGGTTCTGCTTCAGTGCAGCGTCCTCTGTAGTTAGTGCAACAGAGGTCAGCAGCGAAGCCTGCATACACATACAGACATACTTATATTAGACTCCTGCAGATATTATTTGATCCTCTATTCGGCTTTTCTTTGTGACCACCAAACAGAGCATCAGGGGCTACTGTCTATGCGGTAATATTTTTCCTATATTTTAAATACTTACCTCAAAGCCTGTTAGAAGGCTGGCACAGGCTTCAGTCAGTCCGCTCTTGGTGGACTGAACCTTCTTGATCACCGCACTCATAATAGTGCGGTGCTCTTCATCGATGGAAGCACCGCGAAGCGCTCCCAGCAGGTCATCCGGTGCCTCTAGATGGACAGAGGTCACCGGCATGGATGGCTTGCCCCTTTTGGAAGGGGGCCGCCTGCTCGAGTCCGGAACCACTGGAGGTTTCGGCGCGGTGTTTGGCTGGGGGCCGAACTTGGAGCCCCTGGGAGCCTTGCTCCCTTTGCTCCTAGAGTCCGGAAGGTCGCCTTGAGGTGCCTCCGGGACTATCTCCCCCCGGCTCGGTGCCCCTTGAGACATTGGCATTGTCCGTAGGGCAAGGGGAGGAGGCGGTTGGAAGTGTATCACTATTCATGTCCGACGAGTCCAAGGAACCGTCCGACGAGGATACGTCGATACGGGCTCGGGGCGGACTGCATAATCATACTCGACGTTAGGAGAAGCAGTGCAACAAAGGTATGCTATGAGTTACTCTGGTATCCGAATACTTACGACTTCGCCAAGGGCTTGGCCCTGAGTAGCCACTCGTCTTCACCGTCGGCGGCGATGGTGGAGCAGTCCGGGAGGAGATTCCTTCCCTTCTTGGACCCTTCGGCCTCCCCGGTTGGGGCGGCCTTCCTTTTCTTGTCTCCCCTAGCTGGAGGGGGAGAATCTTCATCTTCCTTCTCCTCGTTTTCACGGGAGGAGTGCATCTCGAAGTTATCGGACGATGTGTCCGATACCACCTGGCACCGGGAACTCTTTTGGGTTCCCGTGGCCTTCTTCTTGGTCTTCTCCGGCACCTCATAAGGAGCCGGAGTCCGCATCTCCATCAGGAGAGCGTCTGCAGGGTCTTCGGGCAGAGGGACCGGATAGTTAATTTGCTCTGATGTCTCCACCCAGTCCTGTCAAAGGCATGGGAGCTCAGACCACACAGATGGTTAAGCTATGGGAAATAAATACCCTACCAGATGTACAGAACTTACCGGATTCACAGGGCGCTTCGCGCTTAGCCCGCGGTCCTTGGTAAGAGAAGGGGGGACCTCGGCGCCCTTGAACAGCACCTTCTAGACGTCCTTATGCGTCGTGTCGAAGAGCTCGTGTAGAGTCTGGTGCTGGGCTGGGTCGAACTCCCATAAGTTGAAAGCCCGTTGTTGACACGGGAGGATCCGGTGGAAGAGAATAACCTGGACTATGTTGACAAGCTTAAGTTTCTTGTTTATCATGTTCCGGATACACTTCTAGAGTCCGTTCAGCTCCACCGATGAGCCCCAGGACAAGCCCTTCTCCTTCCAGGAAGTGAGCCACGTGGGGATTCCGGATCGAAACTCGGGGGCCGCCACCCAATTGGTGTCGCGCAGCTCGGTGATGTAGAACCACCCCGATTGCCACCCCTTTATGGTCTCCACGAAGGAGCCCTCGAGCCATGTAACGTTGGGCATTTTGCCCACCATGGCTCCGCCGCATTCCGCTTGTTGGCCGCCTACTACCTTCGGCTTGATATTGAAGGTCTTCAGCCATAGGCCGAAGTGGGGCCGGATGCAGAGGAAAGCCTCGCACACGACGATGAGCACCGAGATGTTGAGGATGAAATTCGGGGCCAGATCATGAAAGTCCAGCCCATAATAGAACATAAGGCCGCGGACGAATGGATGGAGGGGAAACCCCAGTCCGCGGACGAAGTGGGGGAGGAAAACCACCCTTTCGTCAGGTTCCGGGGTAGGGACGATCTGCCCCGTGGCTGGCAGCCGATGCGCGATATCCGCGGCTAAGTATCCGGCACCAAGTAGTTTCTTGATGTGTCCCTCCGTGACGGAGTAGGCCATCCACTTGCCTCCCGCTCCGGACATGTTTGGAGAGAGTTGAGGAGAAGGATGTGGACTCGGGCGCTGGAGCTCGAGTGCGTGAGAATGGATGACTAAGGAGGAAGAAGGCGTAGGTAGAAAAAGGTGAGACCTTATCCCTTTATAAGGGCGGACAAAACTATGCGCCCCCACCAGCCTGGTAAAACTCGCTTATCCCCCAAGCGCCGTAATTGATGGCGCGGTTGGGTTACCCATGTCCGTATTGATGGGAATCCCGCAATAAGAGGACACAATCTCTGCTTCGACAAGAAAATCACCTCGCGAAACACGCTGAGATAGGTTATGAAAAACGATTCGAATAAAGACCTGGCTGTGGTGTGATGTCACACTATAGGGTACGTCAGCAGATTAGATTTGTGTAAATATTATTCCCTCTATGGTGGTATGTGGAACTTATTTTGCAGAGCCGGACACGATCCTCGTGTTCAAGATCTTCTATGAAGTATTCGGAGGAGGAACCCGCCTTGCAATGTCGAAGACAATCTACGCGCCGGACTTATCGTCATTGAAGCCTGGTCCAGGGGCTACTGAGGGAGTCCTCGATTAGGGGGTATCCGGACAGCTGGATTATATCCTTTGGCCGGACTGTTGGACTATGAAGATACAAGATTGAAGACTTTGTCCCGTGTCCGGAGGACTCTCCTTGGCGTGGAAGGAAAGCTTGGCAATACGGATATGTAGATCTCCTTCCTTGTAACCGACTCTGTGTAACCCTAGCCCCTCCGGTGTCTATATAAACCGGAGGGTTTAGTCCATAGAACAACATATAATCATACCATAGGCTAGCTTCTAGGGTTTAGCCTCTCTGATCTCGTGGTATATCAACTCTTGTACTACTCATATTATCAAGAATAATCAAGCAGGACGTAGGGTTTTACCTCCAACAAGAGGGCCCGAACCTGGGTAAAACATCGTGTCCCCTGCCTCCTGTTACCATCCGCCTTAGACGCACAGTTCGGGACCCCCTATCCGAGATCCGCCGGTTTTGACACCAGCAAGGACGTTCGTCCGTACGTTCGTTTTAACGAACAGTTTTCGTCGTTTAGCCACAGACAACGAACGTTCATTCGTTAGCCTGCTCGTCGTTTTTTCTTTTTCTCGGATTTTCCGCGATTATTTCTGATCGAGAGTTCTGATCCGATTTTCGTTTTAGTTTAACTTTTCGCTTGTTTATCGGAATAAGGCGATTCAAGTGCCTAGAGTTTCGTCTCGAAACCCTCTTTCCGTTTAACCAACTCAAACAAGTTTTTGCTTTTGTAAAATTTTAACTTAGATCCAGATTAGCAAACGAAGCTCGTTTCTTTCGCCGTTTGACTTCCGTCGCTTAGTTTGATTTGTTTCTTTTTGCAAACCGGAGTTCTTAAGTTGAACTTTCTGGTTAGATCTCTTATTTGAGTTTTACCTATGCATTATATGAGTACTTATTGTATGCTTGTTTGTTTTTTTGTGTTAGAGTACTCGGAGTGCGCCGCTTGCTACTTCGAATATCTAGGTTTCACGGATCATCAGCAAGGCAAGTAACACTTTGATCATACCTCTTACTACCCAGTTTTTATGCATTAGATCAATCCTCAAACATTGTATGATTAGGATCTAATTAAATTGTGGGTTTTGGGAAGTAGATGAGGTAGTACCTATTTCCTATTTTATTATCAAACCCTTGGGAGTTACTTCTATGTTTGCTTATATTGCCATGTGTCGGTGTACTAGAGTAGGGGTACCCTAGTATCCCGAACTTGTGCACGGGCAGTCGTAGCATCCCGCGGAAAGGCTTGCCGGGTGACCGCCAAGGTCCTCCGTGGTTCCTTTGGAGCCATTCAAGAACAAAGTGTCCAAGCCAAGAAGACAAGACCCCGGCAAGAGGAGCTTGCCGGGAAGGCCATCCTAGGCATCCCAAGGAACTTGCCGCGGCGCACCATGCGCCCCGGCAAGGCCCGGTGAGCGACAAGCTCCCGGACACGACAAGACAACGACCGCGGCAAGCTGCTTGCCGCGGCAAGCCACCTCTCCGTGCCCGCGCTCCAGCACATCCACCAACGTGTCGCTCTGGGGCCCTTCCAGGCGTACGTGGCGGAAGGCTATGCAGCCAGGGGCGTGCGGTGGCAAGCGGCGCTGACAAGATCGCCATCGTGGCGAACGGTGGCGTCCCTGGCGGTCCCTTTTCGCACTGTTTAGGCGACACAGACGGGCATTTAAGGCCCTTGTCCCCTGCCGTCAGGGTTAGGTATGATACACTGTAGCAGGTAGCTGTGCCTACCACAGCACCTTTCCATTTTTCCCCTTTACCTCCGTTGCCACCTGTCGGTAACCCCTTGAGCATATAAAAGGAGGCCCATGTGCAACGTAGAGGGGGGTTCGAACACTCACGCTCGGTCTCGCTAGCTGCTGGTGTGTACTGTAGCACTCCGCGCTCCCGAGCTAGAAATCAATACAAAGCACAAAGCAGGAGTAGGGTTTTACGCATCCGTGCGGCCCGAACCTAGGTAAATCGCTCGCGTGTATCACCTTGATTTGCTCTTTGCACGACCTCCGCCCCCGCCGAAGCGAAAGGGATCCGGTCCGCCGGTCCCATAGGTGTTCGTGGATCAGTACCCCGACATCTTTGGCGGGCCAGGTAGGGGGCGTCGAAGTTGTGTGAACCAGATCCGGTGTTATCGCGAGCTAGATCTTCATCATCTTCATCAACATGCCGCCGAAGAAGAAGGTTTCGGAGGCAGCTGCTCCGTCCGCGCCGAGCCAACCACCACCGGAGCAAACGGTTGATGGGGCAGGCGCCGGTGGAAGAACGCGCATCGACGAGGGAGCTCACGGTGCTGCCAGGTCCAAGGACAGGGCTGCGCTGCCCATCGGCGGCGTAGCCGGTTCCCACAACGACCGGGCGCACTCCAAGACCTCGGCGTCCGTACATGCACGGCGCCCGTCTCAGGAGGCGCGGGACCGGCAACGTCATGGTACTCACGGTACCATGCGTTTGTTAGACCAAGATCGAGCTGGTGGATCTCGGAGCGTTCAGGACCACCATGCACGTCAACCCGCTGGCGCGAGCGAGACATGGTCTCCTGGACGGGATATTGCTCCTTCTAACGTGGTTAGAAGTCCGAGCATATCCCGCTCCTCGCACCGTTCTCCACCGCCACCCGCCACTTCAGCAGAAGCTTTGGCGCGAGCTCAGCTGCTCCTAGACTACCCTCCAGCGGCAGACAAGATCGACGACTGGAGGGCCACCATCCAGAGTCTCATCGGCTTCGCCAATGGCGACGCTCCACGGCAGCCGAGCACGTCGCAGCCGCGGCGAGCCAGCCAGGCACGAGCCGGAGACGACAAGACTGGTGGGGGTGCAACTACTGTGCACTCTCCGCCCCGAAGGCCAAGATCGCCGACTCGCCGGATCCACCTCGACAGCGACTCCACCGCGTCGTCAGACCCGCGAGCTCGTCGCGATTAGCGCCAAGTTCTTCAAGAACGACAACAAGAAGACGCTCGTACCCGCATCGAGTGCCGAAGAGAAGCCCGACGTCAATCAGACCAGCGCGCTGGGCCCTCTGTTGACATGCATGCGCCAGGGGAACCAGGCGACTTGCCGTACGCGGTAGGTTGCCCTGCGTTCACTCATGAGCTGCGGCAAGTCCAAGGGCCCAGCACGAAGAATTTCAAGCCAGATGTACCAGAGAAGTACGACGGCAAGACGCATCCGTCGGAGTTCCTCAGCATCTACACCATCGCGGTGTAGGCTGCCGGGGGGCGAGACGACAAGATCCTTGCCAACTACTTCCCGTTGGTGCTCAAGCCCAACATCAGGTCCTGGCTCATGCACTTGCCGGACAACTCCATATCCTCCTGGGCAGACCTATGCCATCAGTTTGTTGGCGCCTTTACAGGTGGCCACAAACCTCATGGCCAAGAGAGTGACCTTCATCTGCTCGCCCAGAAGGAAGGAGAGCCCCTGCGCAAGTACATTCAGAGGTTCAGCCGTGTACAGTATAACATCCCAGACGTCCACCCCGCCGCGGTCATCAGCGCGTTCCATCAGAACATGCGTAACCGCAGGATGCGGGAGGAGATGGCGATGTGCAGGATCAGAGACGTCAGTGAGCTGTACGCCCTGGCCGGAAAATGTGCACGTGCTGAGGAAGGGAGGAGACTCCCCGGAGAGAAGACCGGAGCGGAAGGATCTGACGGTGAGGATGCTGCCCCGGCAAAGAAAAACCGGCGGCGGAACAGGAAGAAGAAAGGCAAAGAGGTGCTAGTCGTTGAGCAGTCCGCCAACGAAGACGGCGCCAAGAAAGCCAAAGTTGGTAGCTCCGGCAAGGAGGTTGCCGCGTGCACCAACTGCCAGGCTGTGGCCGTCGCCGACAAGCAGGACGGCTCCGACAAGCAATATTGCAAGATTCACCGCACCAAGGGCCATGACCTCCAGAGCTGTAAGAAGGTCGAGCAGCTTGTCCAGTAGCAAAAGGCTGAGTACGAGCGGCGAGACAAGGAGAGGGCCCAAGGTGGCGCTGCAGAATCTGGCAAGAAACGCGCCGGCCGGGGAGGACGCCGCGGCAAGGCCAAGCAGCGGCAAGGAGACAGACCTCCCCGCGGCCGCGACAACGATGAAGACGACGAAGACATGGATGATGTTGAGACCAGTGAGCAGGAGTTTCAGAAAGCCACAGAGGTCTTGTGTGTTGATGGCGGTGCTTCCCTGCATACTTCACACCGCCAACTCAAGCAGTGGGTGCGGGAAGTCAATGCAGCGGAACCACCTATCGAATCGCGCAAACTTCTGAAATGGTCCAGCACGCCTATCATCTTTGACATTGAGGATCACCCTGATCGCACAACTGCGGTCGGGTGTTTGCCGATGTTGGTTTCACCAACTATCCGCAACCTCAAAGTCACCAAGATGCTAGTTGACGGCGGGGCCGGCTTGAACCTGATCTCCTCCGCTGTACTCCAAAAACTCCAAATCCCTGACAGCGAGCTCGAAGAGACCGACACATTCCAAGGAATCAATCCGGGAAGGAGCAAGCCGAAGGGGAAGGTCACGCTGCCAGTAACATTTGGCAGCGAGCTCAACTTCAGGACTGAGAGGGTCACATTTGACGTTGCCGATATTCCATTGCCTTACAATGGGATACTTGGCCGTCCAGCACTCGCCAAGTTCATGGCAGCCTCTCACTATGCATACAACATGCTGAAGATGCCAGGCCCGATAAGCGTCATTTCTGTCCCCGGCGACAAGAAGGATGCTCTTATCTGTGCCGACAAGATCTACCGGGAAGCGGCAGCCGCAGCAGATCGCAAGCCACTTGCCGTTGAAGCTCCCGGGGGGAAGAAGACCAAGTCCGGCAAGAGTTCTGATACCCACTTCGGCAAGCGCACCTCTTCGGAGTGCTGTGCTGCCGTCGAGGACGCACCATCGAGCTCCACCGGCAAGTGTAAGAAGACGATGGTAGCTCCGCCAGAGACGAAGAAGGTGTCCGCCAAGGAGGACGGCATTGCTGGTACCTTCACCATCAGTGCCACGCTTGACCCGAAATAGGAAAGCGCGCTCGTTGCTTTCCTGCGGGCGAATGTCAACGTGTTTGCGTGGCAACCGTCTGACATCCCCGGTGTTCCCAGGAAAGTGATTGAGCACCACCTTGCCGTTTGTCCTCATGCGCGGCCCGTCAAGCAGAAAGTCAGGAAGCAGGCGGTGGAGCGCCAAGAGTTCATTGCAGAAGAGATCAAGAAGCTGGAAGCAGCAGGCCTTGTCAAAGGAGTGCTCCATCCCACGTGGTTGGCCAATCCTGTAGTCGTGCGCAAGGCAAATGGGAAATGGAGACTTTGTATCGATTTTACTGATGTTAACAAAGCTTGTCCCAAAGACCCATTTCCTTTGCCGCGCATTGACCAGATTGTTGACTCCACAGCCGGATGCGATTTGCTTTCATTTCTTGAAGCATACTCAGGATACCATCAGATCTTCATGGCAGAAGAGGATGAAGAGAAGACCGCATTTATTACTCCATGTGGCACGTACTGTTTCGTACGGATGCCTTTCGGATTAAAAAATGCTGGTTCAACATTTGCAAGAGTAGTCCATGTCGTTCTTGAGCCACAAATACACAGAAATGTGGAAACCTACATGGATGATATAGTGGTCAAGAGCAAGGACAGAGCAACCCTGATTCAAGATTTAGACGAGACCTTTGCAAATTTGCGCAAGATCAGCCTCAAGCTCAACCCAGAGAAGTGTGTGTTTGGAGTTCCCTCCGGCAAGCTTCTCGGGTTCTTTGTGTCTCAGCAGGGAATTGAAGTCAATCCCGACAAGATCAAGGCCATTGAGCAGATTGAAGCACCAAAGCGCGTCAAGGATGTACAAAGACTTGCCGGTTGCGTGGCTGCTCTCAGCAGGTTTATCTCTAGGTCTGCTGAGCGCGCCCTGCCGTTTTTCAAATTACTGAAAAAGGCCGGTCCAATGAGATGGACTCCGGAAGTGGAGGCTGCGCTGCAAGACTTGAAGGGATACCTGTCCTCCCCTCCAATACTTGTCGCACCTAAGCCACAAGAGAAGTTGCTGCTGCACATAGCGGCAACCAATCAAGTGGTTAGTGCTGCGTTAGTAGCAGAGAGGGAGGCAGATGATGAGCTAGCAACCACGGCAAGCGCATCCAGCGACAAGCAGGGGGCTTCCCCGACAAGCTCTGGTCCCGACAAAGATGGATCTGCGCAGATGCACGAGGAGATACAAAAGAAGATGGTGTAGTGCCCAGTTTACTTTGTCAGTTCCCTTCTCCAGGGGGCTAGGTCAAGGTACTCAGGCATGCAGAAATTGCTTTTCAGCCTTCTCATGGCCTCGAGAAAGCTGCGCCATTACTTCCAAGCACATGAGATAACAGTTGTCACTCGCTTTCCGCTAAAGAGGATACTGCAGAATCCAGAAGCGACAGGCAGGATTGTTGAGTGGGCACTGGAACTGTCAAGCTTTGGCCTCCAGTTTGAGAGCACTTCAACTATCCAGAGCAGAGCATTGGCAGAATTCATAGCAGAATGGACACCAACACCGGATGAAGAAATTCCAGAGACGAGCATCCCCGTCGATGAAGCAAGTAAAGAGTGGCTGATGTACTTTGATGGTGCCTTTTCGCTGCAAGGCGCCGGCGCTGGCGTGCTGCTTGTCGCACCCACCAGAGAGCACCTCAAGTACCTAGTCCAGATGCACTTTCCCAAGGAGCAAGCAACAAACAATACCGCAGAGTATGAAGGCTTGCTTGCCAGACTCCAGATCGCGGCAGACCTTGGGATCAAGAAGCTCATTGTCAGGGGAGACTCACAGCTTGTCGTCCGCCAAGTGAACAAGAGTTATCAGAGTCCATTGATGGAACCTTACGTCAACGAAGTGAGAAAGCTAGAAGAGCACTTTGACGGCCTGCAGATGGAACATATTCCAAGAGCTCAGAACGCCATTGTTGACGGCCTGTCGAAATGCGCTGCACTTAAGTTACCTGTGGAACCAGGGATCTTTGTGCTCAAGCTGACTCAGCCGTCCGTAGCGCCATCGACTGGACAGAGCAAAAAGAGGAAGTTGGTTTCTGGTGACTACTTGCCGGCAGAGCTTCCCGAAGCCGCCGCCAAGAAGGTCCCCAAGATCAACGCCAAGAGTGCCGAGGAGCAGTCTACTCCGGCAAGCCCTAGGGTTTGTTCCGTTGAAGCAGGAGCTCCCGACAAGTTTTGCTCCAGCAAGCTTGCCGGGGAACGTCACGCTCCGGCAGAGCCGCAGGTTCTCGCCGTAGAAGCGAAAGTTCCTGCAGCAGTCCCCAAGATCAACGCCAAGAGCGCTGAGGAGCAGTCTGCTCCGGCAAGCCCTAGGGTTTGTTCCGTTGAATAAGCAGCTCCCGACAAGTTTTGCTCCGACAAACTTGCCGGGGAACGTCAAGCTCCGGTAGACCCGCAGGTTCTTGCCGTAGAAGCGGACGTTCCCGCAGCCGCAGATTTGCCTTTAGTCCTTGTTGTCGAGCCACAAGCTCCAGCATGGGAACAGCAGATTGTCCGTTTCCTTCAGACAGGAGAACTTCCCGAAGAGCAAGAAGAAGCGGAAAGAGTAGCCCGACAGTCAAGTATGTACCAGTTTGTCGACAAGACACTGTACAGAAGAAGACTCAACGGTGTGAAATTGAAGTGTATTCCCCGGGAAGACGGACAAAAGCTGTTGGCAGAGATACATGGAGGCATATGTGGTCATCACATTGGCGCAAGAGCACTTGTCGGCAAAGCTTTCCGGCAAGGTTTCTTTTGGCCAACAGCCCTCCAGGATGCAACTGCACAAGTAACCAAGTGTGAAGCGTGCCAGTTCCATTCCAAGCAAACACACCAACCAGCTCAAACTCTCCAGACGATCCCTTTATCCTGGCCATTTTCGGTCTGGGGGCTCGACATCCTCGGCCCCTTTCCCCGAGCTGTCGGGGGCTTTGAGTACTTGTACGTTGCAATCGACAAGTTCACAAAGTGGCCGGAAGTGGAACCAGTGAGGAAGGTGACCGCTCAGTCAGCAGTCAAGTTCTTCAGGTCGATTGTTTGCCGCTTCGGGATCCCTAACAGGATAATCACCGACAACGGCACACAATTTACGAGCCGCACCTTCATGCAGTGCGTCCAAGATCTTGGCACCAAGGTCTGCTTCGCTTCTGTTGCTCACCCGAGAAGCAACGGTCAAGCGGAGAGGGAAAATGCTGAAGTGCTACGCGGGCTCAAGACCAGAACTTTCGACAGGCTGCACAAGTGCGGAAGAAACTGGATCGAGGAGCTGCCGGTGGTTCTTTGGTCGATCAGGACGACGCTAAATCGAGCCACTGGACAGACACCTTTCGCTCTAGTCTATGGAGCAGAGGCAGTTATCCCCACGGAACTCGTATACGGGTCACCTCGAGTGCTCGCTTATGATGAGCTTGAGCAAGAGCAGCTGCGACAAGATGACGCGCTGCTCCTTGAGGAAGACCGTCTTCAGGCTGCTGTGCGAGCTTCTCGCTACCAGCAAGCTTTGCACCGCTACCATAGCCGCAAAGTTAATGCCAGAAGTCTCGAGGAAGGCGACCTTGTTCTTCGGCGTCTTCAGTCCGCCAAGAATTCCAACAAGTTGATGCCGAAGTGGGAAGGCCCTTACCGGGTGAAACGAGTCACTAGGCCTGGCGCTGTCCGCCTGGAGACCGAAGATGGTATTTCGGTGAGCAACTCCTGGAATATTGAGCATCTTCGTAAGTTTTACCCGTAAGGCGCGATTGTCGGAACCTGTTCCGGCAACCACCTTTTGTACAAGTCTTGCCGCTGTTGCATGTAATCCTTTGTACAAAGCCGGGCGCAGACCCCGTGCATAAGTAAAGCTCATGTGCTCCGCACATTTTGTCGATTTTATGCTTTCTATTTTTTGGCATATATGATCTGACACTTTGTGCAGCACCTACTCCACGGTAAGCAATAACGAGCCGTAAAGCTCCATATTTGTATTTGTCTCTTCTTTTCTTTCGAAAGGAAGGTTCCCCTCGCCCACAAGTTTGCCGGGGGGAAAGGAGAAGACGATGGTATGGACCAGGCGCCGTTCAAGAAAGCTTCGCCTTGCCGGGAAGCAAACAACAGAAAAGCTAAGTTGCCAAAGTTTGAGCAATCAATTTTTTTTTAAAAAATTTAGTTATCTCCCTTGAACGACCGCACTTTGTATGGAAAACCTGTGCACGGAGGAACCAACTCGTAGCTAGTTGCGCCTTTACTTTGTTTCGAGTCCGCTCAACAACTTAAGTGAGCTGCTAGCGCCCTTACTTTGCTTCGAGTCCGCTCAGCAACTTAAGTGAGCCGCTAGCGCCCTTACTTTGTTTCGAGTTCGCTCAGCAACTTAAGTGAGCTGCAACTAGTTGCGACAAGGTTTCTTGTCGGTAGCGGCACCGCCAGCAGGCTGCTGACGTTCCGCACTCAGCGCTCGCGGCTCAGGTGCCTGTGCCGGCAAGTTCCCTAAAAGCGTAGGGTAAAAAGACATACAAAGGAAGGAGTCAAGTAAAGGAAATAACGTTGCGATCATTGCCCAGAACAAAGTTATATTACAAAGATGGCTTGTCGCAGCTCTAACAGACTGTTTTCATGACATGATAAGCAGCGACAAGGAAAGAAGAAATGGGCGGCTGAATCTACGCGATCGCCTTCGACCCGCTTGATCCCGCTCACCTTGTCCACAATGGGTGCGACAAGGGCCTTGAGCTCCTCTAGGTCAGCCTCCGGCGGCAAGGTCCTGAGGATGTTGGTGAGGCGGAGGCCCGGATTGCGGAAGGCCACCTTCATCAACACCTTCTGGAGGGCTCCTGCGCAGATCTTGCGCGACTCGTCGGCCAGCTGCTTGGGGATCCTCTCCCGGAGTCGCTGGAGGGCTGTCGCCATGCCCTTGAAGAACAGGACGAGCTTGGCGCTGGGCTGGAGGTTGTCGTCGGAGGGATACCCAAGATCTTCCATCCCCAGCTGCGCCCGCTCCTTGTCGATATCTGTGGCGGCGTTCACCAGACTCTCCGTCCAGTGCGTCACAGTCTCCCTGAAGGCGTTCTGGGCGGCGGCAGCACTCTCCAGCAGCGCCTTGTCGGCCTTGATTTCCTCCTTCAAGGCCGCCTCCCGCTTCTTGGCGCTGTCCAGAGTCTTGGTCGAAGTGGTTAGCTTCAACTCAAGATCCACGTTGGAGACCTTGGCGGCGCTGAGCTCTCTGCCCTTCTCGGCGAGATAGGCTTCTAGCTGCGCCACCTTCGTCTTCAATTCCTCCTTGGCGGCCTCGGCGGCGGCGGCGGCGTCCTCTTCTTGTTTGAGGGCTTCGCCGAGTTTTCCCTTGCACACGGCAAGCTCCTCCTCGTGGGAGTCGAGGTTGACCTTCCGCTACGCCAGCTCGCCCTCCTCCGTGGCTAGCTTCACAGCGGCAAGTCGCTGCCGCTCTTCAGCTTCGGCCTTCTCAAGAAGGAAGGCCTTCTGCGCTTCAGCGAGCTGCTCCCGCTCTTCCGCCAGGGATCGGAGGGCTTCCCGGTGGAAACCCCCAAGCTCCTCCGCGCGCTTCTCGATATCAGCTCCCGCCTTCGCAGCAAGCGCCTCGCGGGATTCCAGCTTGGCCTGCCGCGCGCGGTAGAGCGACATCAGTCTCCGCAGCAGCCGCTCCTCCTCAGGCTCGTTGCTGCTGCTTGGCGCGTCAACCACCGTCAAGCCAGCGGAGGCGAGCACTTCTCCATCGAAGACCTCCCCCTCGACCGGCGCTCTGGAGCTCGATGCCCAGGGAAGATTGATGAAGACGTCGTCGCCGGCCTTCAAATAGACGCCCGGCTGGGGCTCCTTGGAGCTTGGCGCTGCAGCTTCGGCGGACGGGTCGGCGGTCGGCGTAGCGCCTGGCGCTCCTGCGGCCTCTGGGCCATCAGTACGATCGCCAGACTCCTCGCCAGTTGCTGCGACGGCAGCCTTGGCAGGCTCGGCGCCGGCGGGATCGCCAGTGCCGGCTGATTCGTCGGCGGCGACCTCAGTCTCCATCTGCTCCGCAGCGGATGGATCTGACGGCCGGAAAAGGGGAGAAGAGTCAAACAAAATCCAGCAAAAACCCAGAAAGATCAAGAAAAGAAGAACCCGAGGGAAGTTTGGAAGCAAGAGGAGTACCTGCACCAGGCTCTGCAGTCGTGGTCTCCGCCGTCGGGGGGCCGCTGGTGCTGTCCCTCGCCGGAGAACCCTCCCTTGCCGGAGACTTCTCCCTTACCGGGAAGCCTTCCCTTGCGGGAGAATTCTCCCTTGTCGGGGGATTCTCCCTTGGCTCCTGGTGGGGCTGCTCGGCTCCTACACAAGTTAACAAGCAGATATTAGCAAAGACAAGTACCCAAGCATGCCTCGCAGCAGAAAGTAAATCATACACTTACGCTGGGGGCTGCCCTGGAGGAAAGTCGCCGGGTCTGGCAAGGTTGTCTCGGGCGCGCCACCTGCTGTCGCAGTAGGCTCGTCCTCGATGACGATCACCGGGACCTTAGCTCTCTTTGCCGCTCTCTGGGCCAGAGTCCTAAAAAGGAACAAGTTCAGAAGAAAAGCAAGTGAGAAACAAGACAAACAGCAAGGATTGAAGAAATGCAAGTACAGCAAGAGAAGCTTACTCTTCTTCTTCTTCCTCGTCGGAGCTGAACGCGGAGAAGTCGAAGTTCGGCGCGCGCCCGGCGCGAGGAGGCGGAGGAGAAGCTTCCCTTGGCCGCTTGGCGGGAGCAGTGGCGACGGTCTGAGACGACCCCGCTCCGGCTGTCGGCGCGGCGTGAGTAGCGGCAGGGACTGAAGCGGTGGTCCGGCTAGACTCCACTCCAGTTGCCGTCGCAGCATGAGGCGCTCCCGCGGCAACGGTGTTTGCCGCGGTGGAGCGTGTCACGCGGCGTGGCGACTGTTGACCCGCTTGCCGCTCCGTCACGTCACCGGCCTTGCGGAGGCGCCTTCTTGGTGGGGATGGAGGCTCTGCTTGTGGCGAGCTGCCCGAAGAGAAGGAGGAGGAGTTGATTTCCAATGAGCCGCTTGTGTCCTTGGCGGGCTCGCTCGGCTCGGCGTCACGCCCGGCAAGATCCTTCTTGCCGGCAGGCTCCCCTCGCTCGGCACGGCTTGCCGCGTCCGCTGCATCTGCTTCCTCCACAGTGAACCTGAACTTGCCCGCGGCTGCGGCTACCGCTGCCTCCTCCAGCCTGGTGGCGATGAGCGCCATCTCCGCATCCATGGTGTCGTGAGTGAGGCCGTCCTTCTCGTCAGGGCGGATTGGCACTTCCACCAAGTCGTCGAAGAACTGCTGCACGACGTCGTCTGCAGGCTCCTGCCAAGTTGGCACAATTCTGTGCGAGTCGCACTCCGGCATCATTGCACGGAAGTGGTCGAGCGCAGAATTGTTGCACAACGGGACGACGCCCCCCGGCAACCTGAAGACCTCGGGATGCTGCGGGTCATACTTGAACAGCTCCTGCAGCATCGCGTTGAGCTCCAAGACTGTGAAGTTGTAATTGAGGCCTGGCCGCAGCCTCATGATGTCTGCCGCATTCTTGAACTCCCAAGTGGGCCTCCCCCGTTCCTGCAGGGGGGCGATGCGGCGGCGAAGGAAGTCTGCGCCAACAGCGCCAACAGTAAGCCCGGCAAGCCTGAGGCGCAGGATCCTGGTGATGGCAATCTTCAGTCTGGCGTCTTCCGGGGCCACGTCACTCCAATCGCTGCCGCGTGCTACTGGGGTTTGGCGCCGGGTGGTGAATGGCTGCGGGCTCTCCTCGTCAATCCAGCACCAATCTGCCCTCCACTCCTCCCACTTGCCGCGGAATTCTCCCTCCAGATACGTCTCCTTCTTGCCGGCCCTTGAGATCCAGGCGATTCCGCCGGATAGAAGCTCTCCTCTCTCTACTCGCGGTATGAAAAAGTGGCGGAAGAGGGCTACGTTGGGAAGGACTCCGACAAAGTTTTCGCAGAGATGTGCGAAAACTGCTATTGTCAGGACGGCATTGGGGGTGATGTCAAGGAGGTGGAATCCATAGGTATTCATGATGTCACAGAAGAAATCAGAGAAAGGCGGGCAGAGCCCGCAGTAGAAGAACAGAGCAAAAAAGGGGTATCCATTCGGAGCCTTCTTCCAAGCGGCGGCGGGGAGTACCTTTGTGCGCGGATGCGCGCGCGTCTCCGCCGACCAGAAAAGGTAGTAGTTCTCCCTCAGCTCCTTCGCGCCAAGCTTGGGGGGGAAGACGGACCGCTCCTTCCGCAGCGCCGTGAGCCGCTGCGCCTCGGTCAACTTCACGGCCTTCCCCTTGTCGGCTTTTGGAGCCATGGCGGAAGCAGTGGAGGAAGTCGATGGCGTTGGTGGTGCTGGTGGCGATGGGGGGCGGAGCGCTACTCTCTCTCTCTCTCTCAGCTTTGGGAAGGCGAGGGAGCGGCGGAGATTTCTGAGATTGGAAACGGCAACGGGCGAGTGGGCAAACTGCCCCTGTTTCCCCTGCTTATAAAGGGGGAGGGGGCGGATGTTCCGCATTTCCGAATAAAGAAACCCCCACGACCTCTCCCACGACGCAGAATTCAACGCGTGCCGTTCGGGGAGGGCGCGGTGGATACGGAGTGAGATTCGGCGTAACCTAGGCCGCGCGTGCCCGTGCCCTGTTTTGGGCCTGGCCCAACAGCGCTCGGCACCGTGTATGGCCCAGGCCCGGGGGCTCCTGTCGGTGTACTAGAGTAGGGGTACCCTAGTATCCCAAACTTGTGCACGGGCAGTCGCAGCATCCCGCGGCAAGGCTTGCCGGGTGACCGCCAAGGTCCTCCGTGGTTCCTTTGGAGCCATTCAAGAACAAAGTGTCCAAGCCAAGAAGACAAGACCCCGGCAAGAGGAGCTTGCCGGGAAGGATATCAAAAGCATCTCAAGACCCCGGCAAGAGGAGCTTGCCGGGAAGGCCATCCAAGGCATCCCAAGGAACTTGCCGCGGCGCACCATGTGCCCCGGCAAGGCCCGGTGAGCGACAAGCTCCCGGACGCGACAAGACAACGACCGCGGCAAGCTGCTTGCCGCGGCAAGCCACCTCTCCGTGCCCGCGCTCCAGCACATCCACCAACGTGTTGCTCTGGGGCCCTTCCAGGCGTACGTGGCGGAAGGCTGTGCAGCCAGGGGCGTGTGGTGGCAAGCGGCGCTGACAAGATCGCCATCGTGGCGAACGGTGGCGTCCCTGGCGGTCCCTTTTCGCACTGTTTAGGCAACACAGACGGGCATTTAAGGCCCTTGTCCCCTGCCGTCAGGGTTAGGTATGATACACTGTAGCAGGTAGCTGTGCCTACCATAGCACCTTTCCATTTTTGCCCTTTACCTCCGTTGCCACATGTCGGTAACCCCTTGAGCATATAAAAGGAGGCCCATGTGCAACATAGAGGGGGGTTCGAACACTCACGCTCGGTCTCGCTAGCTGCTGGTGTGTACTGTAGCACTCCGCGCTCCCGAGCTAGAAATCAATACAAACCACAAAGCAGGAGGAGGGTTTTATGCATCCGTGCGGCCCGAACCTGGGTAAATCGCTCGCGTGTATCACCTCGATTTGCTCTTTGCACGACCTCCGCCCCCACCGAACCGAAAGGGATCCGGTCCGCCGGTCCCATAGGTGTTCGTGGATCAGTACCCCGACACCATGCTATGCTAGTAGACGTGGATTGGGTGAGTGTATCCATGAGAGATGTGATATTGATAATTAATGGTTTATTTAAGGTGGTAACTTTAATACACATCTGGGTGGATTGAGGCACCTGGGTATTCCAGCGATTACATGTTTTTCTTTATGGACCACCACCCAAGCTCAAAGGGATCATGAGATTATTCATGCTAGAAACTTCCGTGTGCATCCACAAGATACTATGGGCTCTAGCATAGTTGATTAAGTCGTGTGAACTCTTACAGTGATAGACTAGCAGATGTAGGGGAAAGTAGGTGTAAGGGTCTACCCGATCGTAAGGTGCTAGCACTTCTAAAAGACTATGTCTCGGTCATCCATTTCTCAAACACCCTGTAGTGCGAGAATTCCAATGGAGGAGATCGAGTCTTGTGGGGAAAAGTGTGCAAACCTCTGCAGAGTGTATAAACTAATCATGGTTAGCCATGTCCCCGGTTATGGACATCTTGAGTATCTAGTACTTGGATTATCATGTGAATCTCATCATGTGACTTTATTTAATTTTGTTGGGTTTTAATGATGATGCTTAATTAGGATTGAGAGGGTGTCTATACTCTCAATGTTTAACAACTACCATGATAGTTAAATAAAATTTATTCCTTTGCAGTAGGGAAAAATTGGCTTTACGCAAAACTGTAACCATAGAGGTTTTCACCAGCCATATATGCATGTAGTATAGCCTATTTCTGTTCATTTCTCTCTATGTGTTACTTTGCCAGCATATTCCATGTGCTGACCCGTTTTCAGGCTGCAACGTTCATGTTGTAAACTTTTCAGACGACGAGTAAAGAGCTTTAGGTCGTGGTTCTATACTCAGTGATGTTGTCGGAGTTGGTGGACTCACTTATCTTCCAAGCCTTCCGCTGTTATCGTTATTAGATGGCCTTAAGCCATATTATTTGTAATAAGTTCTCTTTTGAGACACTCGTTGTAATAAGTGTGTGATTGCTACTCTGTTATAAATCCTTCAAGTACTGTGCGTGTCAGCATTATTGATCCAGTGATGACACTGAACCACAGAGACCGGACCGTTTAAGGTCTGGTCGCTACAGAAAACTATGTTCAAATATGAATCCAATGATATAGTTTTTGTTGACATGCACTAACATTTTGTCAGCTAAATCTTCAGTCAAATTCAATGGGGGACTAAAAAACCACGACTGATATAGTACTAGTGTAGAGGGCGGCGCTGCACGGGAGTCTCACCCGGCTCATGGTGCGGCAATAAAGCTGTCATATCACAAAACCCAACCACTCCCAGTAATAAGTGGTCTGGTAAAATAAACGGACAAGCAACCATCACATCCCTCCGTGTTCTTTGCATTTCATCTCTCTGCATTTACTTTCTCTAGTTCATCTCGCACACTCGATCCCTGGCTACTACTCCTAGTATCCCTAGCTACTACTCCTAGGGCCAGTTCTCTTGGCGGCTTAAAAAATAAGCCGTATCTTCCCCAGCTTTTCCCATAAGACTAGTCACAGTGGAGAGTAACATTAAGGCGCCTCACTCATTTGTTTGGCCTTCTGAACTACTACTAGTACCTCCGTCCTGGTTTATTCGTCACCATTGTAATTTGTGCTAAATTTTGACCAAAGATTTAACTGATAAAATGTTAGTGCATGTGACATGCACAAACATTTCATTAGTTAAATTTATGGTGACATACAATATGCACGTACTTAAAAAGTGCGTACGGAGACACAAGGTTTCCAAACATTTCATTTTACATACTTAATTAAGGACGCTAATAATTCCCCGAAGTTCGAGATGTATCATTTGCATCCCAAAACTAATGAGATCGCCTTAAGAAACTAAATTATATTCCTAATAAGAGCCATGACACTCGCAGGAGCGCTTGCGGCGCGCTAGAAGTGCCCGACGCGCCGACACAACACCTCTTCCTCAGCCTCGCAAATCGCGAGGTGCTGATTGGCGGCTTGCTGGCGGGCGAGCGTGATCTCACCGGTGTGGTGATCTGGCGCCAACAGGTACTCCTCCTTGCTGGAAGCGTGCACCCGGTCCACGTACCGCCAAGCGTAGATGAGGTGCTTGGGCCCGACTGCACTTAGGGCTTTGTCACGGGCATCCTCCGCCACCCTCACGACCCTCTCACGAGCCTTCTGCCAAAGAGCCAATTGCCTGACTCTCTCGGACATGACATAGGCCTGCCAGGCAGCTTGCCCCTCGGTGCGCTTCTCTTCCTCGGCCTTCTTCTCCGCCTCTATTTTCACTACAAAAAAAAGACACATGCGTGACATTTTGGGCCGAACGATTTGTTTTGTCATGCTTATGACACTTCTATGATGATAATTGTGACAAAACTCGGTATCATCATAGATGTGGTGGGCTGCTACTTCTATGACAAAACTCGGTATCATCATAGATGGTCTTTTCGTCATGGGCAAGCCAGAGACGCAGCTGCATGACATTCTTTGGGCTGTCCATGACGGAAAAACCATGGTAGAATCTAGGGCAAGGAAAATATCGGGGAGTTCCCGGTTACGGTGGGTGGTCGGGGGCCGAGCGATGCTCGTTTCTCTCATACACGTACGCGTGTGGGTGCGAGGCGTTGGGCTCTAAGTGAACCCGAGCGATTGCACTACAGGCTACGCGTTACTGAACCCGAGCGATTGATTGATGGCTATTAACTGAACCCGATCGAGAGATTCCTTCGCCACACTACTGCTAACTGAAGCCGATCGATGTTGCCTCCGGATGAACAGTGATCGTTGTTGGGGGGGGGTTGGGTGAATAGTTCCTGTTGGGGGTTGGATGAAGAGGACCCCGTGGTAGTAGAGGTCATTGCTGCTAGATGAACAGGACCCTGATCGAGCTGGTTGGGGGTGGATGATCAGGACCCCGTGTGAGGGCTGGTTGAACAGTCGCCGGTGGAGGGATGGATGAAGAGTAGTCGGTGGAGGGATGGATGAACAGTAGCCCATGGAGGGGTGGTTGAACAGGACCCCGTGGAGAGGGCTGGTTGAACAGTAGCCGGTGGAGGTTGGATGAACAGGAGCCCGTGGATGAACAGTCGTAGGTGGCGGCTAGAGGAAGTCGACGTTGGATGAACAATAGCCCGTGGAAGCTGGAGGAGGTCGACGGTGGAGATGAACAGTATCCCATGGAGTCCCATTTTGCGGTACGCCACACCCCTCCCGATGAACAGGACCCCTGTTTCGACCGTAGCGCTCCAACATAAGTCCGTTTCCTCTGTTTTGTAGTACGCCACACGCCTCCCGATCTACAGGACCCTGTTTGGACCGTATGAGGTCCAAGAGAAATCTGTTTCCTCCGTTTTGCGGTACGCCAGACCTCTCCCGATGAACAGGATCCCGTTTCGACCATGGCCGGTCGAACACAAGGCCATTTCCTCTGTTCTGCGGTATGCCAGGCCTCGTTTCGATCCGCTGTTCCGTCCAAGCCGGTTGGCTCCCAATGAACATGACATATTCCGTTGCCTCCCAGTGAACACGACGCATTCCTTTGCCTCTCCATGAACACGAGGATGATGCACTTTCTCCATTCTGACCCATGCATGTACACGAGACCTGGCCGTACATATGCGCGAGTAGGCGTTCGAGACCCCGCCCATATGTACGTATGTGGCTGTATTTACTTTCTTGCACCCTGGCCGTTGTACATATTTGTACACGATATTAGCGGGATTGCGTGACATGCTACGTGTGCGCCTCTACTACGACACGTGGCCTTCCTTACACGGCCACGGTTCATCGATGCAGCCTCCAGACAGACCAATCGACCAGTATGTACGTACACGTTGCCGACTAGAATGACAACGCTACGTACGCTTCGATAGGGTGGGTCCTGACTGTCAGGCACTTCCTTGTGTGCGAAGATGTAGCCGGTGGTTCCCAGCAGTCAGGGGGAAACATTTTTTTCACAAAATACGGTGGCCCATCCGGTGGGTCCCTGCTGTCAGGTGGAGGAATAATTATTTTGCCCGTAATAAGGAGGCACTTCCTTGCTGCTGCCGTGGACCCAGCTGTCAGCCTCTCCATGTACAGTACTCTTCCGATGGAAGTCATTCCTTAATCATGTTGTCCATGCCGCGCTGAGAGCACCAGGGCGGTGGACGGTGGCGAGGCCTAGGAAGGGGACGACACGGAGCCGCGGAAGACGCTGCAGTGGATTCCCACGCGGAGAGGAGTACGAGGGTTCACTGGTTTGGCTGCGGTGTGAGGCTACTGTTACCATAGAATAATAGGGAGTGTGGGTGAGTAGAGGGATGGCCTGGCCAGCGGTGGGAGTAGTACGGCGGTGAGGCCTCCGTGACATCATAGCCGGCCACGGGAGGCTGGAGCACGCAGCATGACCGGCGCTGGTTTGTGCGGCTGGACCAAGAAGACGAGAGGTTGAAGAAGCACTACGGCCGTTGGATGGACATCATACGGTCACTGAAGCTAGAATCGTTCCTATTGACTAAGTTGACAAAGCCCTCCATCCCCGTCAACTTAGTAGGCCCACAAGTCAGCCTCCCACTATGGTGGGTCCCAGCTAGCATGGGGTATTCATTTTTTGTGCATAATAAGGAGGCACTTCCTTGCGTGCGAAGATATAGCTGGTGGGTCCGACTTGTCAGTGGGGGGAACGTTTTTTTCGCGAAATACAGATGCCCTTCCGGTGGGTCCTAGCTGTCAGGTGGATGAATCATTATTTTGCGCATAATAAGGAGGCATTTTGTTGTGTGCGGCCGTGGACCCAGCTGTCAGCCTCTCCACGTACAGTCCACTTTCGATGGATGTCGTTCGTTGACCATGTTGACCACGCCGCGCTGAGCACATCCAAGGTGGTGGACGATGACGAGGCCTCAGCAACAACAAGCCGGAGATGGGAAGATGCGGGAGTGGAATCGCAGACGGAGAGGTGTATGAGGGTTAACTGGTTCTGGTGCGGTGTGGTTTGGCAGTCAGTGGAGAAGAATAGGAGGTGTGGAGGGGTGGAGGGATGGCCTGGCCGGCGGTGGGGTAGCGCTTCACAGTAAAGCGTGCTAAGCAGACCTGCTAGCAGTAGGAGGCAGGAGCAGGTGGTGCCGGCGGCATTGGACTAAGAAGACGAGAGATTGAAGATGGATGCCGGTCGTTGGATGTAAATCCAACGGCTAATGATTTCAGAATCATTTGTTAACTAAGTTGACATCGACTTGTGTTGGTTCGACCTACTGGCCCACATTTCAGCCTCCAAAAATGTGGCACGTATTCAACCTATTTTTTCAGAATTTACAGTCAATTTGATCTATTTTTGTTTAGAACGCTAATGTAGAGTTCATGCTGCCCATTTATTTTTTTCTAAAAAATTACAAGCCATTTGCACTTTCTCAAAATACACGATTTTGATGGGCTGATTCTAATTATAATGTTGGGTTGGGCGCAGCAATGTTATCAAAAAATAAACTGGGGCTGAGCATTTTGTTATAAATATATTTAAATAATAAGTGATTTATTATTACATTGGTCCTTAAATCTTACCAAGCTTTTGTACACAATAACCAGGATTTTCGTTGCCAAAAAAATCTAGGATTTTATTGTTAAGAAATTATTTTTATAAGTTAATAAGATGTGGGATATTGTTTTCTTACATATGTAAGTATCTGTTAAATATATGATGACAATAACAATAATATATAATAAAATATAAAGTAATTTAAATATATATAATATAGTCAGAAGGAAAACATAAGTTGGACCAGGCGTTCCTATTCTTATATAGAAAAATAGAACAGACCCCTGCATTTTCTTTGAAACAATACATAAATTGGGCTGCCCATGTTTCAGGAATAATAAAACCTCCGATGGGAGGTCCATAGGCCAGTTGATACATAATGGCCCTCAAGAAAATACAAACCGACATGTCGTGGGCTGCGCGTGTTAAAAAAGAAAGCCTAGACGGGGCAGCCCACAACTGAGCTGATACTTGCTGCCCCAGTGATAATAAATGATACCTGCCAGCTTCCCCGCTTCGTTGTGAATTTATCACCTTTAGTAACTACGTTGAAGCACCTAAAAAATGTAACTATGTTGACAGACCTGTTGGCCCCAACGTCAGTATAGAACTAGGAGGAAGTATTTTTTCAATGAGGCACTTGCTTGCGTACGGCCATAGACCTGGTGCGTCCCAACTGGCTGCCTCTCCACGTAGAGTCCTCTCCAGATTCCTCTCATTTGTTCAGCATGGTCACAACGGCAGACAGCAGCGCCGCGGCGAGCGCACAAAGCCGCAGGAGGAGATCGGACCACCTGAGGCAGTGCCTTATTTGTAATGAAAGTACTGAACTAGCCCAGTGGCCAAGTGACACTACACGACAACTATTCCGCCCGGGTTCGATTCCACCTAATGTTGGGAAAATATCTCCAATTTTTTTGCCTCTGCCATTATTGACATGTGGGTCCCCATTTTCATCTACGCACACCACGTCCAACACTTGCCAAAACTTCGTCCCTTGTTTTCTCTATTTTTTGCACACTCGACATTGTGTGGGCATTTTGAAAATAGCATATATTTTAAACTGTGCATCATATGAAGATGTGCTATTCATGAATGCTGATCAGCAAGATGTTAACTGGCTGGTAGTCCCATTTTCGACCATGAATAAAACTTCCAACATGATATTATCCCTGTTTGAAAAGGCCATGTTAACATAAATGCTCTGCCTCTGAAAGTTGCAGTTTCTTATCTGAAACTTAAACTTGCAGTTTCTTCTCTGAGAATCACATTGTCTGCACTTTTATACTCCTATGAAAATACTTTTTTAAGTGCTAAAAATAGATCTCTAGAATTCATAAAATACTTCATATGGTCAATACTGCAAATCTGAAATTCAAAAGACATTCATATTCCTGCAAATACTGACAACCCTAAGCTCCTCCTCAAAATTCACAACAGAAAATACACAACAGAAAACACAATTCACAACCTGCAAATACTGACAACCCTAAGCTCCTCCTCACAATTCACAACCTGCCCAACTATTGGGCTGGGGGGCAGTCCCTTCCTATTCCTCGGCGGCAAAAAGCCGCCCCTTGAGACGATGTGAACAGCGAGGGAGAGGACGGCAGGGAAGCATCGTCGGGCCAACTCCTTTTCTCCTCTCGTAGTTGGGTTTGGTCGACGAAGACTCCACTGGCTCGCTCTGGCATGACACTCCCACAAACGGCACCCTGTAGATGCTCAATCCTTCAATCTCTAGTGGATGCTCCATTTGGGCTTGATACTCCCACCACCGCTCCCTCATGATCAGATTCAGTGAATCTGTTTGCTCCATGGCCCAGAGGAGCAGCTCTATGTACTCCCGCATGACTGCCTTCGGGAGTATCACCGCCTTTTCGCTCTATTGCAGATATTTGGCCATGGGAGTCACCGTCACTGCTAGTTGGTCCTTATTGTCAAACCAAGATTGTATCTCCAACATCCTAGCTAGCTTCATAGGGTGGCCGTCTGCGATCCTCACGTATCGGTTGTACTCCTCCATTGATCTACTTCTCCACAACACCTTCACTAACCGTCGGTGGTTTTTAAATGGAAGAGGAGAGGAGCAGCGCTGGTTTTGGATTGGAAGAGGAGAGGAGGGGCGGTGGTTTTGAAATGGAAGAGGAGAGGAGCGGCGCTGGATTTAGATTGGAATAGGAGAGGAGCGGTGCTGGATTGAGATTGGAACAGGAGAGGAGCGGCGCTGGTCTTGGAAGTTATTTTTTGTTTTGCGTATTTTGGATCAAAGTTTGACCACGTACTGTATTTGACAAGCAAAATGTGAATGCATGTAACCAAAAATTGTATCGGTTGGTTTGTATCTGAATGTACTTTCAAATTATATATTTTTGGCAACGTACACCATATATTTTATTTGTGAAATTCATGGTCAATTATGCCCAAGAATAAAAGGGAGACTAGTTAATGTGGGGTCACTTTCTTAATTGAATGGTAAATTGATTTTGATTTTGATCTAGTGACAACACGCCGGCCCTCTTGTCCAATCCTAAATCACTGCCGCACGCTCATCTCCCTCTTCTCCATTGCAAAACCACCTCCTCTCCATCATCTCCATTCCAAAACCACCATCTTGCCTCTCCCTCTTCTCCATTGCAATACCACCTCCTCTCCTCTCCATCATCTCCATTCCAAAACCATCGTCTCGCCTCTCCCTCTTCTCCATTGCAAAACCACCCCTCTCCTCTCCATCATCTCCATTCCAAAACCACCGTCTCGCCTCTCCCTCTTCTCTATTGCAAGACCACCGTACCTCTTCCCATCTTCCAAAGCTAGCATCGGACCACTCAGAAGGACATCTATGGAGAGGATGCAACAGTGAATCAGGCAGATCGCCGGCAGCGACCAGGCAAAGTTAGCCAGGTTGAAGGAGATCCTTACTTGGTTTTACAATGAGTGAGCGATTTCAAGGATGATGAGGGCCATGTGGCAATGTATGCGAAAGAGCGAGACGACGATGATGAGGACGGCGATGTACTCCTCAGCGGCAGTCACGCCGCAGTCCTTTGAGTTCATCGAGTATCTCCTCTGGGTGATGGAGTAGATAGATTCGCCCGATGCAAAACTCAGGCGGAGGTGGTGGGCGTACAGGTCGAAGGTCAAGCACCCAGAGGATAACGAATCGATCGAGTACGGTGTGTCATTCGTGAGGGTGCAGAGCCATCCGGAGCCACATGAGTATTCGTTCTCCCACCATAAGAGGAGGCTGGATGGCGCGACGTCGCTTCCCCGCCGTTCTCCATAGTTCCCTCGACGGTCGCCTCATTTCAACGGTGGCGATAGGGTTTAAGGTAAGCTTCACACTAACCTAATCTTCCATCAGCTCATGCTTACAATCAGTGTGACAGCTAATGAAAATCATGCTTACAATCAGTCTCTGAGCACTATGCCAAATCACCCTAAAATAGCTCTGGACCTTTGGGTCAAAGTTTTGACACCGTGTACAAATATAGAAAAATAGATTGGTGCTTCTTTCAGAAAGGAGTACTCCCAAGAAAACTGTCAATATAAGCTACTAGTATTTGGTTAGAGGAGTTGCTGCCGAGAAAGATCCGTCCATAGAAGGCGCCACACATCCCACTGGTGGTGGTGGATGCCAATGCGTGCATGGAGCATGGTTGGTGTCACTAATTTTTACTTGGCACACCTCGCACTCTACATATATGCCGGTTCCGTTCGTACATTGTGCAGTTCAATGAAAATGCAGCTGAATAACCCTGTTTGCATAGATAATGAAAAAGCGTGATTACATTATAGTGGTACTAGTTGATGAAACATACAATAATAAATAGAAGAAAATATTGCGATAGTATCATTGTAGGCCATGCTGTGAGGGCGAGATGGGCCCTGCAATGCCTCATACGTTATGCTTCATACTGGAACTCGACCCAAGTCTCCCCGATACACCTTATGCCAGTGATGAATATCACTGTACAACGGTAGTACAAGGAGGGGCCTTGAGACATTCCAATCTCTATTTTTGTGCAGATCAACTAAAATTAAGCACCCCAGTTTGCAGAAACACTTAAACGTTAACAATGGGACTAGTTGATGAAACATATACTAACAAAGAGAAGCACTTTCTTTATCTACGTTGGAAATGACATGATAGAGAGAACACTCGCTCTATTTTAACTATATTATTACTTCATTTTTTCAATGGCACTTGGGTCGAGCAGGTGGCAAATGAGGTGTACCGTGCGTCGCAACGATGGAGGCCGGGGTGCTTAGATTGGGATGCTGAAGCTGGCTATTTCAGGCCCTATCTTCCCCCCTGATGTTTCTATGATTGCATTTGGGTTGTAATCCAAACTTGCTCGAGCTGGTGCTGCGTCCCCCTACCTGCCTAGGTTATGTGGCGAACTTGTCTCCTGCTAGTACTCAGTTCGTTCTAGTAGTAGTTGCATAATTGCCCGTTTACACTGAGATGTTCTCGGATGATGGTTCTCTATGGTTGGGTTTCTTTAATGAAATCGCAGGAAACCCCCTCTTTCGATATATAAAAAATCAGTGGCACTAGCGGTGCCAAAACATTGCCTCAAATTAATAGTGCCACTAGATTAAGGTGCAAAATAATAACATTACTGCTTTATCATGGCAGTGCCAAAACAGTAGCACAAGAGCAGAGTCAACATGTAGGATCTTTGGCAAATGATCAGACCAAAAAGGAACATACGTCACGATGGGAACCATATCCGCAGTCAACGCCATCGTAGAAGGGATGACACCTGTCACCAACATGGATGATTCAATTCATGGGACTTTTTGGTGCAGTTCACCTAAAATGAAGTAATTTCCCATGAGCTAGCAGCTTCTTCTTCATTTTTTAAGAAAAGGGCTCCAGCACCGGTTCCATTTCCATCAGAAAACAAAACCCACAGAGCTTCTTCTTCATTAGTTGCAATAAAATTGAGCAACATCAAGGTTGGTTGTGAAGCTCCTGGAATTTTCAACTATAATTTGGATATCATTTGTGTAGTTCAACTAAGATTAAGCATGAAATGTATATCTCTGTTTGCACAAAAAAGGTGGAAATGAGGATGACTAACAAGTGATGGAACATACATCAAATGAAAAGAAGCATGTTCCTTATCTGAATGGCAGTCCTACAAGGATAGTGATAACCGACAAGTTTTCGAGGGTAGAGTATTCAACCCAAATTTATAGAATCGACAAAAGGGGAGCCAAAGAATATTTGAAGGTATTAGCAGCTGAGTTGTCAATTCAACCGCACCTAGAGATTAATTATCTGCAGAAAAGTAGTATGATAGTTTTGATAATAGTAGTAGGAGTAACGGTAACGGTAACAGTGATAACAATAGTTTTGTAGCAAGTGTAACAGTGATGATAGCAGTAGTAACTTAGCAAGAACAATATAGGATAAATTCGTAGGCATTAAATTAGTGAATTTTTGGATGATATTCACCATTAGACAGTTATAACCTAGGGCAATACGGCACTAGCTCTAGTTCATCGATATAACGTAGGCATGTATTCCGCAAATAGTCATACGTGCTTATGGAAAGAACTTACATGACATCTTTTGTCCTACCCTCCCGTGGCAGCGGGGTCCATATTGGAAACTAAGGGATATTAAGGCCTCCTTTTAATGGAGAACCAGAACAAAGGATTGACACATAGTGAATACATGAACTCCTCAAACTATGGTCATCACCGGGAGTGGGCCCAGATATTGTCACTACGGGGATGCTAGATCATAATGTTGGGTTTCGTAGTAATTTCAAAAAAATTCCTACGCACACGCAAGATCGCGCTGATACGACGTAGAGGAAGTAGTCGTACGTCTTCACGATCCAACCGATCAAGCACCGAAACTACGGCACCTCCGAGTTCGAGCACACGTTCAGCTCGATGACGATCCCCGGACTCCGATCTAGCAAAGTGTCGGGGAAGAGTTCCGTCAGCACGACGGCGTGGTGACGATCTTGATGTACTACAGCAGCAGGGCTTCTCCTAAACTCCGCTACAGTATTATCGAGGAATATGGTGGCAGGGGGCACCGCACATGGCTAAGGAATAGATCACGTGGATCAACTTGTGTGTTTCTGGGGTGCCTCTGCCTCAGTATATAAAGGAGCCAAGGGGGAGGGGGGCGCCGGCCTAGGAGGAGGGCGCAGGAGGAGTCCTACTCCTTCCGGGAGTAGGACTCCCCCCCAATCCTAGTTGGACTAGGATTCCCCAAGGGGGAAAGAGGGAGAGGGGGGCCGGCCACCTTCTCCTAGTCCTAATAGGACTAGGGGAGGGGGAGGTGCGCAGCAACCTTGGGCTGCCCCTTTCTCCTTTCCACTAAAGCCCATTAAGGCCCATATGGCTCCCGGGGGGTTCCGGTAACCTCCCGGTACTCCGGTAAAATCCCGATTTCACCTGGAACACTTCCGATATCCAAACATAGGCTTCCAATATATCAATCTTTACGTCTCGACCATTTCGAGACTCCTCGTCATGTCCATGATCACATCCGGGACTCCGAACAACCTTCGGTACATCAAAATGCATAAACTCATAACATAACTGTCATCGTAACCTTTAGCGTGTGGACCCTACGGGTTCGAGAACAATGTAGACATGACCGAGACACGTCTCCGGTCAATAACCAATAGCGGGACCTGGATGCCCATATTGGCTCCTACATATTCTACGAAGATCTTTATCGGTCAGACCGCATAACAACATACGTTGTTCCCTTTGTCATCGGTATGTTACTTGCCCGAGATTCGATCATCGGTATCCAATACCTATTTCAATCTCGTTACCGGCAAGTCTCTTTACTCGTTCCGTAATACATCATCTCAGAACTAACATCTTAGTTACAATGCTTGCAAGGCTTATGTGATGTGTATTACCGAGAGGGCCCCAGAGATACCTCTCCGACAATCGGAGTGACAAAACCTAATCTCGAAATACGCCAACCCAACATGTACCATTGGAGACACCTGTAGTACTCCTTTATAATCACCCAGTTATGTTGTGACGTTTGGTAGTACCCAAAGTGTTCCTCCGGTAAACGGGAGTTGCATAATCTCATAGTTATAGGAACATGTATAAGTCATGAAGAAAGCAATAGCAACATACTAAACGATCGGGTGCTAAGCTAATGGAATGGGTCATGTCAATCAAATCATTCAACTAATGATGTGACCTCGTTAATCAAATAACAACTCATTGTTCATGGTTAGGAAACATAACCATCTTTGATTAACGAGCTAGTCAAGTAGAGGCATACTAGTGACACTTTGTTTGTCTATGTATTCACACATGTATTTTGTTTCCGGTTAATACAATTCTAGCATGAATAATAAACATTTATCATGATTATAAGGAAATAAATAATAACTTTATTATTGCCTCTAGGGCATATTTCCTTCAGTCTCCCACTTGCACTAGAGTCAATAATCTAGATTACACTGTAATGATTCTAACACCCATGGAGCCTTGGTGCTGATCATGTTTCGCTCGTGGAAGAGGCTTAGTCAACGGGTCTGCAACATTCAGATCCGTATGTATCTTGCAAATCTCTATGTCTCCCACCTGGACTAGATCCCGGATGGAATTGAAGCGTCTCTTGAGATGTTTGGTCCTTTTGTGAAATCTGGATTCCTTTGCCAAGGCAATTGCACCAGTATTGTCACAAAAGATTTTCATTGGACCCGATGCACTAGGTATGACACCTAGATCGGATATGAACTCCTTCATCCAGACTCCTTCATTTGCTGCTTCCGAAGCAGCTATGTACTCCGCTTCACATGTAGATCCTGCCACAATGCTTTGTTTAGAATTGCACCAACTGACAGCTCCACCGTTTAATGTAAACACGTATCCGGTTTGCGATTTAGAATCGTCTGGATCAGTGTCAAAGCTTGCATCAACGTAACCTTTTACGGTGAGCTCTTTGTCACCTCCATATACGAGAAACATATCCTTAGTCCTTTTCAGGTATTTCAGGATGTTCTTGGCCGCTGTCCAGTGATCCACTCCTGGATTACTTTGGTACCTCCCTGCTAAACTTATAGCAAGGCACACATCAGGTCTGGTACACAGCATTGCATACATGATAGAGCCTATGGCTGAAGCATAGGGAACATCTTTCATTTTCTCTCTATCTTCTGCAGTGGTCGGGCATTGAGTCTGACTCAACTTCACACCTTGTAACACAGGCAAGAACCCTTTCTTTGCTTGATCCATTTTGAACTTTTTCAAAATCTTGTCAAGGTATGTGCTTTGTGAAAGTCCAATTAAGCGTCTTGATCTATCTCTATAGATCTTAATGCCTAATATGTAAGCAGCTTCACCGAGGTCTTTCATTCAAAAACTCTTATTCAAGTATCCCTTTATGCTATCCAGAAATTCTATATCATTTCCAATCAGCAATATGTCATCCACATATAATATCCGAAATGCTACAGAGCTCCCACTCACTTTCTTGTAAATACAGGCTTCTCCGAAAGTCTGTATAAAACCAAATGCTTTGATCACACTATCAAAGCGTTTATTCCAACTCCGAGAGGCTTGCACCAGTCCATAAATGGATCGCTAGAGCTTGCACACTTTGTTAGCCCCCTTTGGATCGACAAAACCTTCCGGTTGTATCATATACAACACTTCTTCCAGAAATCCATTCAGGAATGCAGTTTTGACATCCATCTGCCAAATTTCATAATCATAAAATGCGGCAATTGCTAACATGATTTGGACAGACTTAAGCATCGCTACGGGTGAGAAGGTCTCATCGTAGTCAACCCCTTGAACTTGTTGAAAACCTTTCGCGACAAGTCGAGCTTTGTAGACAGTAACATTACCATCAGCGTCAGTCTTCTTCTTGAAGATCCATTTATTCTCAATTGCTTGCCTATCATCGGGCAAGTCAACCAAAGTCCATACTTTGTTCTCATACATGGATCCCATCTTAGATTTCATGGCTTCAAGCCACTTTGCGGAATCTGGGCTCACCATCGCCTCTTCATAGTTCGTAGGTTCATCATGATCTATTAGCATGACTTCCAGAACAGGATTACCATACCACACTGGTGCGGATCTTACTCTAGTTGATCTACGAGGTTCAGTAGTATCTTGATCTGAAGTTTCATGATCATTATCATTAGCTTCCTCACTAACTGGTGTAGGTGTCACTGAAACAGTTTTCTGTGATGTACTACTTTCTAGTAAGGGAGCAGGTACCGTTACCTCGTCAAGTTCTACTTTCCTCCCACTCACTTCTTTCGAGAGAAACTCCTTCTCTAGAAAGGATCCATTCTTAGCAACGAATGTCTTGCCTTCGGATCTGTGATAGAAGGTGTACCCAACAGTCTCCTTTGGGTATCCTATGAAGACACATTTCTCCGATTTGGGTTCGAGCTTATTAGGTTGAAGCTTTTTCACATAAGCATCGCAACCCCAAACTTTAAGAAACGACAACTTTGGTTTCTTGCCAAACCACAGTTCATAAGGCGTCGTCTCAACGGATTTTGATGGTGCCCTATTTAACGTGAATGCGGCCGTCTCTAAAGCATAACCCCAAAATGATAGCGGTAAATCTGTAAGAGACATCATAGATCGCACCATATCTAGTAAAGTACGATTACGACGTTCGGACACACCATTACGCTGTGGTGTTCCGGGTGGCGTGAGTTGCGAAACTATTCCACAACTTTTCAAATGTACACCAAACTCGTAACTCAAATATTCTCCTCCACGATCAGATCGTAGAAACTTTATTTTCTTGTTACGATGATTTTTCAACTTCACTCTGAAATTCTTTGAACTTTTCAAATGTTTCAGATTTATGTTTCATTAAGTAGATATACCCATATCTGCTTAAATCATCTGTGAAGGTGAGAAAATAACGATATCCGCCACGAGCCTCAATATTCATCGGACCACATACATCGGTATGTATGATTTCCAACAAATCTGTTGCTCTCTCCATAGTACCGGAGAACGGTGTTTTAGTCATCTTGCCCATGAGGCACGGTTCGCAAGTACCAAGTGATTCATAATCAAGTGGTTCCAAAAGTCCATCAGTATGGAGTTTCTTCATGCGCTTTACACCGATATGACCTAAACGACAGTGCCACAAATAAGTTGCACTTTCATTATCAACTCTGCATCTTTTGGCTTCAACATTATGAATATGTGTATTACTACTATCGAGATTCAATAAGAATAGACCACTCTTCAAGGGTGCATGACCATAAAAGATATTACTCATATAAATAGAACAACCATTATTCTCTGATTTAAATGAATAACCGTCTCGCATTAAACAAGATCCAGATATAATGTTCATGCTCAACGCTGGCACCAAATAACAATTATTTAGGTCTAATATTAATCCCGAAGGTAGATGTAGAGGTAGCGTGCCGACCGCGATCACATCGACTTTGGAACCGTTTCCCACGCGCATCGTCACCTCGTCCTTTGCCAGTGCCTGCTTATTCCGTAGTCCCTGTTTCGAGTTGCAAATATTAGCAACAGAACCAGTATCAAATACCCAGGTGCTACTGCGAGCTCTAGTAAGGTACACATCAATAACATGTATATCACATATACCTTTGTTCACCTTGCCATCCTTCTTATCCGCCAAATACTTGGGGCAGTTCCGCTTCCAGTGACCAGTCTGCTTGCAGTAGAAGCACTCAGTTTCAGGCTTAGGTCCAGACTTGGTTTTCTTCTCTTGAGTAGCAACATGCTTGCCGTTCTTCTTGAAGTTCCCCTTCTTCTTCCCTTTGCCCTTTTTCTTGAAACTAGTGGTATTGTTAACCATAAACACTTGATGCTCCTTCTTGATTTCTACCTCCGCAACTTTCAGCATTGCGAAGAGCTCGGGAATAGTCTTGTTCATCCCTTGCATATTATAGTTCATCACGAAGCTTTTGTAGCTTGGTGGCAGTGATTGGAGAATTCTGTCAATGACGCAATCATCCGGAAGATTAACTCCCAATTGAATCAAGTGATTATTATACCCAGACATTTTGAGTATATGCTCACTGACAGAACTGTTCTCCTCCATCTTGCAGCTATAGAACTTATTGGAGACTTCATATCTCTCAATCCGGGCATTTGCTTGAAATATTAACTTCAACTCCTGGAACATCTCATATGCTCCATGACGTTCAAAACGTCGTTGAAGTCCCGATTCTAAGCCGTAAAGCATGGCACACTGAACTATCGAGTAGTCATCAGCTTTGCTCTGCCAGACGTTCATAACATCTGGTGTTGCTCCAGCAGCAGGCCTGGCACCCAGCGGTGCTTCCAGGACGTAATTCTTCTGAGCAGCAATGAGGATAATCCTCAAGTTACGGACCCAGTCCGTGTAATTGCTACCATCATCTTTCAACTTTGCTTTCTCAAGGAACGCATTAAAATTCAACGGAACAACAGCACGAGCCATCTATCTACAATCAACATAAACAAGCAAGATACTATCAGGTACTAAGTTCATGATAAGTTTAAGTTCAATTAATCAAATTACTTAAGAACTCCCACTTAGATAGACATCCCTCTAATCTTCTAAGTGATTACGTGATCCAAATCAACTAAACCATAACCGATCATCACGTGAGATGGAGTAGTTTTCAATGGTGAACATCGTTATGTTGATCATATCTACTATATGATTCACGCTCGACCTTTCGGTCTCCGTGTTCCGAGGCCATATCTGCATATGCAAGGCTCGTCAAGTTTAACCTGAGTATTCTACGTGTGCAAAACTGGCTTGCACCCGTTGGAGATGGACGTAGAGCTCATCACACCCGATCATCACGTGGTGTCTGGGCACGACGAACTTTGGCAACGGTGCATACTCAGGGAGAACACTTCTTGATAATTTAGTGAGAGATCATCTTATAATGCTACCGTCAATCAAAGCAAGATAAGATGCATAAAAAGATAAACATCACATGCAATCAATATAAGTGATATGATATGGCCATCATCATCTTGTGCTTGTGATCTCCATCTCCGAAGCACCGTCATGATCACCATCGTCACCGGGCGACACCTTGATCTCCATCGTAGCATCGTTGTCGTCTCGCCAATCGTATGCTTCCACGACTATCACTACCGTTTAGTAATAAAGTAAAGCATTACATCGCGATTGCATTGCATACAATAAAGCGACAACCATATGGCTCCTGCCAGTTGCCGATAACTCGGTTACAAAACATGATCATCTCATACAATAAAATTCAGCATCATGCCTTGACCATATCACATCACAACATGCCCTGCAAAAACAAGTTAGACGTCCTCTACTTTGTTGTTGCAAGTTTTACGTGGCTGCTACGGGCTTAAGCAAGAACCAATCTCACCTACGCATCAAAAACCACAACGATAGTTTGTCAAATAGACTCCGTTTTAACCTTCGCAAGGACCGGGCGTAGCCATACTTGGTTCAACTAAAGTTGGAGAGACAGTCGCCCGCAAGCCACCTGTGTGCAAAGCACGTCGGGGGAACCGGTCTCGCGTAAGCGTACGCGTAAGGTTGGTCCGGGTCGTCTCGTCCAACAATGTCGCCGAACCAAAGTATGACATGCTGGTAGGCAGTATGACTTATATCGCCCACAACTCACTTGTGTTCTACTCGTGCATATAACATCAACATAAATAACCTAGGCTCGGATGCCACTGTTGGGTTTCGTAGTAATTTCAAAAAAATTCCTACGCACACGCAAGATCATGTGATGAATAGCAACGAGGGGGAGAGAGTTGTCTACGTACGCAACACAGACCGACTGCGGAAGCGCTGATACGACGTAGAGGAAGTAGTCGTACGTCTTCATGATCCAACCGATCAAGCACCGAAACTACGGCACCTCCGAGTTCAAGCACACGTTCAGCTTGATGACGATCCCCGGACTCCGATCCAGCAAAGTGTCGGGGAAGAGTTCCGTCAGCACGACGGCGTGGTGACAATCTTGATGTACTACAGCAGCAGGGCTTCGCCTAAACTCCGCTACAGTATTATCGAGGAATATGGTGGCAGGGGGCACCGCACACGGCTAAGGAATAGATCACGTGGATCAACTTGTGTGTTTCTGGGGTGCCTCTGCCTCAGTATATAAAGGAGCCACGGGGGAGGGGGGCGCCGGCCTAGGAGGAGGGCGCAGGAGGAGTCCTACTCCTTTCGGGAGTAGGACTCCCCCCCCCCCAATCCTAGTTGGACTAGGATTCCCCGAGGGGGAAAGAGGGAGAGGGGGGCCGGCCACCTTCTCCTAGTCCTAATAGGACTAGGGGAGGGGGGAGGTGCGCAGCCACCTTGGGCTGCCCCTTTCTCCTTTCCACTAAAGCCCATTAAGGCCCATATGGCTCCCGGGGGGTTCCGGTAACCTCCCGGTACTCCGGTAAAATCCCGATTTCACCCGGAACACTTCAGATATCCAAACATAGGCTTCCAATATATCAATATTTACGTCTCGACCATTTTGAGACTCCTCGTCATGTCCATGATCACATCCGGGACTCCGAACAACCTTCGGTACATCAAAATGCATAAACTCATAATATAACTGTCATCGTAACCTTAAGCGTGCGGACCCTACGGGTTCGAGAACAATGTAGACATGACCGAGACACGTCTCCGGTCCATAACCAATAGCGGGACCTGGATGCCCATATTGGCTCCTACATATTCTATGAAGATCTTTATCGGTCAGACCGCATAACAACATACGTTGTTCCCTTTGTCATCGGTATGTTACTTGCCCGAGATTCGATCGTCGGTATCCAATACCTAGTTCAATCTCGTTACCGACAAGTCTCTTTACTCGTTCCGTAATACATCATCTCACAACTAACATCTTAGTTACAATGCTTGCAAGGCTTATGTGATGTGTATTACCGAGAGGGCCCCAGAGATACCTCTCCGACAATCGGAGTGACAAAACCTAATCTCGAAATACGCCAACCCAACATGTACCATTGGAGACACCTGTAGTACTCCTTTATAATCACCCAGTTACGTTGTGACGTTTGGTAGTACCCAAAGTGTTCCTCCGGTAAACGGGAGTTGCATAATCTCATAGTTATAGGAACATGTATAAGTCATGAAGAAAGCAATAGCAACATACTAAACGATCGGGTGCTAAGCTAATGGAATGGGTCATGTCAATCAGATCATTCAACTAATGATTTGACCTCGTTAATCAAATAACAACTCATTGTTCATGGTTAGGAAACATAACCATCTTTGATTAACGAGCTAGTCAAGTAGAGGCATACTAGTGACACTTTGTTTGTCTATGTATTCACAAATGTATTTTGTTTCCGGTTAACACAATTCTAGCATGAATAATAAACATTTATCATGATTATAAGGAAATAAATAATAACTTTATTATTGCTCTAGGGCATATTTCCTTCACATAAGTCATAGTAGGTGACTATAACTTGCAAGACCAGATCTAGAACATGGATATAATGGTGATAAAATAAACGGTTCAGATCTGAAATCATGGCACCCAGGCCCAAAGTGACACGCATTAAGCATGGAAAAGTCATAGCAACATCACTCAAAGAACATAGTGGATACTAGTGATCAAGGCCTAAGAAAACTAACTCGATTACATGATGGATCTCATCCAACTCCTCACCAACCAGCGAGCCTACGAAGGAATTACTCACTCCCGGTGGGGAGCATCATGGAATTGGTGATGGAGAATGGTTGGTGATGACGAAGGATAAAGACCCTCCCTCTCCGAAGCCCCAAACGGACTCCAGATCTGGCCTCCCGAGGAAGAACATGAGGTGGCGGCGGCTCCGTCTCGTGGATCGCGATAATTCATTCTCCCTGATTTTTTTCCTGGCAAAATAGGATTTTATAGCGTCGGTTTCAGGTTCTGCAGGGCCACCAGGTGGGGTCAACCTACCTGGGCGTGCTAGGAGATGGTGGCGCGCCCTGGTGGGTTATGCTCACCCAGGTGCCCCCCTCTGGTGGGTCCTGGCTCTAGAAATTCTTATTATTGATATAAAAAATCCTCGCAAAGTTTCGTTCCATTTCGAGAAATTAATTTCTGCACAAAAAAACACCATGGTAGTTCTGCTGAAAACAACGTTAGTCCAGGGTTAGTTTCATTCAAATCATGGAAATTAGAGTTGAAAACAAGAGGAAAAACATTAGGAAAAGTAGATACGTTGGAGACGTATCAACTCCCCCAAGCTTAAACCTTTGCTTGTCCTCAAGCAATTCAGTTGATAAACTAAAAGTGAAAAAGAAAAACTTTTACGAACTCTTTTGCTCTTGTTTGCATAAATAAGCTCAAACAACACCCAGGTTTTCAGCCAACATTATAACTAACCATGCCGACAATAACTCTTAAAGATTATATTAACTCATATCAATGAGATAATCAGCTAGCAAGCAATAATAAGACATCTCAAACGGCAACACATTGTCAAAACAAGCATGATATAATATGAAAATAGTGGTATCTCGCTAGCCCTTCCTCAGACTGCATAACATAAATGCAGAGCACCTTCAAAGTTCAAGCAGCGACTAAACATTGTAATTCATGGTAGAAAAGATCCAATCATGATGCACCCAACATTGGCTACACACAATGCATAAGTCATGACAGCTCTGTTCTCAGGTTGTAGCGCTTGTTTTAGAAGGTGATGACACAACATAAAAGTAAATAGATAGCCCCTTCGCAGAGGGAAGCAGTGATTTGCAGAGGTTCTAGAACTCAAGCTTTTAAAACAGAGATAAATGATATTTTGAGACATGCACCCTTCTCATTTACTTGATGACTATCAGTTATCAATATCTCCCATGCTAAACAAGCTAGTGGCGGTTCCCAAGCGATGAAAAGTAAAGGTTTTGACTCCATTGTGAGTTTTTGTTTCATTATTCGAGTGACTAACTCTTTTTGTATTTTGCAGTTTGGGACTGGCATCCCTATTACCGCCCGTATCTCGTGCGATGGCGAGTGAATAAACACTCGACCTGAGAATAACCCACTTAGCATGGAAGACACCGACTACCTCCTCTCATTCCATCAACAATCCAAGCACACAAAACGGATATTTTTTAGAAGTTTTTAGAGGTGGCACATGCAAATTTACTTAGGATGCCAGGGTAATACCGCATATAGGTAGATATGGTGGACTCATCTGGAATAACTTTGGGTTCAGGGTTTTTGATGTACAAGCAGAATCTCCACTTAGTACAGGTGAAGGCTAGCAATTAGATTGAGAAGCGGCCAGCTAGAGAGCAACGACGATCATAATCATGCATTATGCGTAAGTAACATTGGACCCTAGCATGAGTAGGATATGAACACCATGAACATAAATATCATAGAGGCTATGTTGGTTTTGATTCAACTACATGCATGAATATATGCCAAGTCAAGCCACTCGAACATTCAAAGGAGGATACCATATCATCATACTACATCACAATCATTTTAACACAATGTTGATATTAAAGATAAATCATTATCCACTCCCAACTACTTATGCATGTCATGAGAAACTATAATCTCTAATTTTTATTGCAAACATGTTTAATCATAATGGGCTGAATCATGGATACTAGGTTAAACATATTTACACAAACAGAACAAGTCGAGTTCATACCAGTTTCTCTCTGGCATGGCAAGTTCATCGAATATCGTCATTATTGCCTTTGACTTGCACGACCGAACGGTGTGAAAATAATAATAGTGCAAGAGTGCCATGGACTAAGCTGGAATCTGCAAACATTTTATTCAACAGGAGAAGACAAGGTAATATGGGATCTTTATTAGATCAACAGTTATTCATATTAGAGCCACTCAATATTTTCATCGTGGTATCCTCCTTGGTACAACTCGAATAAAAGGAAAAGAAATTCAGAGAAACACACTGAAATATCTTTGGGGTTTTTGGTTTTTCTTGAACAAGCAAATAAAAGGGAAAAGCAAAAACGAGAAAAACTATTTACACGGGAAAGCTCCCAACAAGCAAAAGAAGAACAAGGAAATCTTTTTGGATTCTCTTTTCAATACTGCAGCTAAGCATGCATGGAAAGTAAACTAGCTACAACTATTTTTTTTGGTTTTTCTAATGTTTTTCAAACACATAAGAAGAAAGAAAGAAAAATAAAAATTGAACATGGATGATACAATGAAAAAGTATGAACACCGACAAGATGAATAAGTGAGCATGCATGTAATGTCGGTGAGAACACGTACTCCCCAAGCTTAGTCTTTTGGCCTATCTTGGTCGTCAATCAGTAATCTGGATAGTAGTTGGCGTGGTAGCTCATGGAGGCTCTCGGTGCTAATGCCTTGGCTCGCCGTGCTGCCTCCACTGCTGTGTTGTGAGCTCGGGCCTCTCTCTCAATAACAAAACATCTTCCTTTGATGTGATAATCAAAAAGAGCGGGCACAGGCAAATATGTGTGCACAACAGATGTTTGGTTAAACAACAGACTATAAGTGAAATTATCAACCTTTCCCTTAAGAATCTTATGATCTTTTAGGTGGCAAAATCTAAATACTGTGTGGGTAGGATAGGATGAAAGGGCAAAGGTGCAACACCCAGCCCTCGTGCAAAACGTGTGGCATATATTCCACCATAGAAATAGCCACTGTTAGTGTTGTACTGAAGTCTGCGAGCAACAATCGCTCCAAGGTTATAATTCCTTGCACCCGAGAGAGCTATGTGTATGAGGCTCAAGTCTGGAACACAAAGTGTGTAGGATCAAAAGTATATCTAGAGGGGGGTGATTAGAATACTTGACAAAACAAAAATCTAGCCTCTTCCCAATTTTAAGTCTTGGCAGATTTTAGCAACTTAGCACAAGTCAAGCAATCAACCTACACATGCAGAATGTAAAACATTGCACATCAAGGTAAAGGGAGGAGTTTGTAGGGAGCAAATGCAATGTAGAAACGGAGATTTTTTGGCATGGTTCCGATAGGTGGTGCTATCGTACATCCACGTTGATGGAGAGTTCAACCCACGAAGGGTAACGGTTGCGCGAGTCCACGGAGGGCTCCACCCACGAAGGGTCCACGAAGAAGCAACCTTGTCTGTCCCACCATGGCCATCGCCCACGAAGGACTTGCCTCACTAGGGTAGATCTTCAGGAAGTAGGCGATCTCCTTGCCCGTACAAACTCCTTGGTTCAACTCCACAATCTTGACGGAGGCTCCCAAGTGACACCTAACCAATTTAGGAGACACCACCCTCCAAAAGGTAATAGACGGTGTGTTGATGATCAACTCCTTGCTCTTGTGCTTCAAATGACAGTCTCCCCAACACTCAACTCTCTCTCACGGATTTGGATTTGGTGGTAAGATTATTTGAGTGGAAAGCAACTTGGGGAAGGCTAGAGATCAAGATTCAAACGGTTTGAATGGAATATCTTGGTCTCAACACATGAGTAGGTGGTTCTCTCTCAGAAAATGAATGCTGGAAGTGTAGGCACGTTCTGATGGCTCTCTTTCTTAATGAAGGAAGGGTGGAGGGGTATATATAGCCTCCACACAAAATCTAACCGTTACATACAATTCACCAAACTCGGTGGGACCGAATCAGAAAACTCGGTCGGACCGATTCAGTTCAAAATGTGAACGTTAGGCTTTTCGGTGGGACCGGCATGTCAACTTGGTGGGACCATTTTCATTAGGGTTAGTTCTTAACGTAATCTCAGTGAGATCGATTACACAAACTCGGTGGGACCGATTTTGGTAAAAAGCTAACCAGAGAGTTGGTCAGGCAAACTCGGTGGCACCGAATCGCTCATTTCGGTGAGACTGAAACGTTACTAAAGGGAAACAGAGAGTTTGCATTGCGAACTCAGTGGGACCGATCGCTCATCTCGATTGGACCAAAATGTTACAAAGGGAAACAGAGAGTTTGCAATCCCATCTCGGTGAGACCGAGATCCCTATCGGTGAGACCGAAGTGACTAGGGTTTGTGGCAGTGGCTATGTCAAGTGAACTCGGTGGCGCCAGATAGAATATTTCGTGGGGCCGAGTTTGACTTTTTGGTTTTGGATATATGTGGATATGAGGAAGTGGTTGAGGGTTTTTGGAGCATATCACTAAGCATTTTGAGCAAGTAAGCCATTAAGCAACACCTCATCCCATTTAATAGTATTTGCTTTTCCTATGGACTCAATGTGATCTTGGATCACTAAAAGTAAAATGTGGAGTCTTGAGCTTGAGCCAATATGTGTCCTTAGCATTTTGAGGGGTCCACAGTCCTAATCCATGCCATGCCAATCATTGAACTTTCTGAAATGATAATCTTGAAATAGTATTAGTTCAATGAGCTATATGTTGCTAGTAATTACCAAAACCACCCAGGGATAGTTGCAGTTTCAGTCTCCCCCTTTTTGCTAATTGATGACAACATATAGATCAAAGCTTCGACAAATGATAATAAGATTGAAATGCATCGTCGCTTTGAGAAGTATGTGATAAGCAAGAGCCCCCCCTAAATTTGTGCACTATTTAAGATTTGATTTTAAATGCAAATGCACAACCGATTAGGATCATGGGTCACTCTTCCATGTCACATACATCTTGGTGGAGTGCTCAAAATGATATGAATTGAAACATGCACTTATCACCAAGCAGAGTGAATGATCATATAAGGATATAAAGGATAATGTCATCCTAGCAAACATTAACGTAGCATATGATAAAACACATGATCATACAAGTATCTCACACAGACATAGAGTCTCAACCAAGCACACAATGAAGTTCAACCGAAAAGCAAGAGAGACAAAGAAGCAAAACACTCTCTCTCGAAGCCTATGATCTATACATTTCTCCCCATTTGGCACCAAGTTACCAAAAAGTGCGAAAATGCATAGTGCTATGCATCTCTCGGGCTTGGTCTTCGGGAGGTGGTGTAGAGAGAACTCCAAGGACGAAGGCATGAGTAGATGATGTTGGAGCTGGTGGAGCAGGTGCTGGAGGTGGTACTGAAGTTGTTGTTGGTGCAGATGAGGTAGCTCTAGTATCTGATACTGGCAATGCAGCTAATCTCTGACTCATTGGCACACGCTGAAAAGCATCCATAGTTGCATTTCCTCTCCTCTCCTCAGCTTCCTCCTGGAGCTGCTCGACTGTAGTTAGTATCTCAGTCACCTTGAGGTCAAGATCATAGAACTTGGTCTCTACGATCCTATCCTAGCTCTCTTGATTCTGTGTCAGGGTGGCCAAGCCCTTCTCAATCCTCAATGTAGCTTGAATTAGATAACCCAATTGATCTTGTTTGCTCTTCAGGAACACCTGAGATGCTTCCTCGGCAGTTGGCATCCTTGCAGCCTTTTCTGGCCTTAGCTCTCTTATCTTGTGCTTGTACTAATGAAGGTTCATTCTCATTCATTACAACTTCATTGTCTTCAAAATGTGGGTACAAGGGTAAATTCTCCTTATCCACCAAGTAAGTACTTGTGCCCATCTTTGAGTTGATGAGCGCATGAATGTGTGGAGCATACCCACAAGATCTCTTATGGTCAGCAGCTTTCTTCTTGATTGTTTCCACAATCAGACTCATGACCTTTAATTCTTGTGGTACATCAAAGACTTGCAGCAAGTTGATGGAATGTCCCCTTATCATCTTGTGATATCTAGATTTGGTTAACAGAGTATGCCTTAAAATGGTGTTCATAGTAGGCAGACCAGACAAGAAATAGTGCACGGATCCAAGCTTGTGTATCTCCAAAGCTTTATCGGGGATCTCCTTGTACGTATTTTCCATTGAGTTGTGGTCCTTTTTCTTCTTGGAATACACATCGAAATCGTCTTCATGTTCCTCTGGTTGATCAACTTGGCCCAGTCATCTACAGTTGATTGGTACCTCGTACCTTCAGACATCCACACTATCCTCCCATCTGGATAGAAATGAGTAGTGGAGTAAAATTGCATGATTAGCTCATCATTCTATTTTGTGAGCTTCTGTCCAACAAACTTGTCAACTCCACAAGCTTTGAAGCTTTGATGTACACCTGCGAAGTGATCTTCATTCTCATCAATGAATTCCCAATCGACCCATCTCATATCATGGACAATTGGCTTCTTGTCAAGCAGAATGGTCTCATAGAAGTCTTGTTGTTCTTTGCTGTGGAACCTATAGTCCACTGCAGTTCTCCTTCTTATAGCATATGGATTAGACTGCCTCCAAAGTCTCAATCCTGCATCCTTTCTGATGTTCATGTCCTCAGCCACTGGATGAGCGTCATTGTGATCTGGAATCTTGGGTTTCAGTTTTCTCAGCACTTGGGCTTCATCATCTTCTTCTTCAACTTCAAGCACTGGGCCTTGTTCTTCTCTTGAGTAGGAATGTTTCTGGTGCTTCTCTTGGGCATAGAAGGCTTCTGAGCTTGAGTTGTTGCTTTGGGAGCAGTTTTGGGCTTTGATGTTGTAGCCCCTGACTTGATCGCATCTCCCATGAGCTTCTGAGACTTGGGAGATGGAGCAGCATCCTCTTCCTCTACATCTTCTTCTTGCTCTCTCATTATGGAGTATCTACCAAGCACTCTGGCAGTGGTCTTCCTGACCCTCTCCTTCCTCTTCTTTCCCTCTCCAGCAGCCTCTCCAGTTGGCTTAGAGGTTTCAGCAGTTGAGGCTCTGACCTTTAAGATTGGCACCCTCTTGGCAGGGGCCTTCTTGTGCAAACCAGGCTTTGTAGTTGCAGCAGTACCGCACTCTTTCTTCAGCACCTTCATCTTGGAGCTGACTTCCTCTTCAGTGGCCACATGGTCCTCATCTTCAAAATCTGAGGTTTCCTTCTTCCTTGACCTGGTGGCTGCCTTTAGCAAATTACTAGGAGTGCTCCTGCTGCCATCATCTAAGGTACTTGAGAGACTAGTGCTCTCACTCAATTGCACTGGCTCTTCAGATCTGTTTTGGGTGTCACTTTGGTCAGACATCTTGGCAATCACACTCACAGCAAATCCTGTGAATAGATGTAGATGAGGTAGAATGGATGAGCATCACAAAGTGCAGAGTTTTTGCAAACCGAATGAGTCAAAAACTTAGTTTTAGTTCTCCACAGAAAGCATTTCAGAGCTACCAATTTTTTAAACTTGGTGATACCGAAGCAACTTTTGGAACCTAAACTAGTGAACTCGGTCAGACCGAGTCACAGTTGGGTGGCACCGAGATTGCTAGGGTTTCACAGAGAGTCAAACTCAGTCGCACTGATTTGCAATTTTCCGTCAGATCGAAAACACATGTGCAATGGCCTAAGCCAAATCGGTGCGACCAATTTCTACAACTCGGTGGGTCCGAGATGAGTTCGGCAGATACCTAACCCTAAATTTTCGAATCAAATCCAGCCTAAAGGATGTTTTCTCTCGATAGATTGTTTTCATACGTGGAAAAGGTCATGGAGAATCAATGTGATAGGAATCAGAGTAAGAAAATAGCACAAAGTATCGAACCCAACCCTAGTTCGGCGGGAGTTCGCTACGGCGACAACGGCAATCCCTAGATCGGTAATTGCTGACACACACAGTACTTGAAGGATTTATAACAGAGTGGCAATCACACACTTATTACATCGAATGTCTCAAAAGATATCTTATTACAATAAATATGGCTTAAGGCCATCTAAACAAGATAACAGCGGAAGACTTGGAAGATAAAGTGAGTCTATCAACTCCAACGGCATAGCTGAGTGCACGACAACGACCTAGCGCACCTTAATCTTCGCCTGAAAAGTCTGCAACATGATATGTTGCAGCCCGAAAGGGATCAACACATGGAATATGCTGGCAAGATAACACAGTAGAGCAATGAACAAGTAATGACTATCAATACATGCATATGAGGCTGGTGGAGGCTCCATGGTTATAATGTTTTTGCGAAAAGCCAATTTTTTCCTACAACAAAGGAATAAGTTTTATGTAACTATCATGGTAGTTGAAAAACATTGAGAATGGTAAATCCCCATCTCAATCCCAATTAAAAATAATTAACATCCCGACAAATTAATTTAGAGTGATGAGATCAATAATTCAAGAACCAGATACTCAAGATGTCCATAACCGGGGACACGGCTAACAATGATTAGTTTGTACACTCTGTAGAGGTTTGCGCACATTTCCCCACAAGACTCGATCTCCTCCGTTGTATTTCTCGCACTGCATGGTGTTTGAGAAACGGATGACCGAGACACAGTCTTTCCGAAGAGGTCCCCTTAACCGATAGATAGGCTGGTACACCTACAATCCCCTACATCTGCTGGCCCATCATGGAAAGGTTTCCCACAACTTACGCAACTATGCCAGAGCCCATAATGGCTTGTGGTTGCACATGGAAGTTTCTTGCATGAATAATCTTATGATCCCTTTGAGCGTGGGTGGCAAACCAAAAAGGACAGCACTGGTATATCCGAGGGTTCCCGCAACCAATCCACCCAGATGTGTGTTTAAGTAGCCACCTTAAGTAAACATTTCATTAATAATCTCACATCTGTCATGGATGCACTCAAACCCAATCCATGTCTACGAGCATAGCATGGCAATATAAGCATAACGTAGAAGTAACTCCCAGGGGTTTGATAATAAAAGGGCAATAGGTTCTACCTCATCATCTACTTCCAAAAGCCCACATGTTAACAATCCTACTCATGCAATGTTTGAGGGTTGTAACTAATGCATAAAAACTAGGTAATAAAGGGGTATGATCAATGTGTTACTTGCCTTGCTGATGATCCACAAAACCTAGTGACTCGTAGTAGCACGCCACACACTCCGGGAATTCTATCGCAAACAAACAATAGCATACGTAAGCACTCAAGCAAAGATGCAAGGGGAAAACTTCAACTAAGAAGATCCAAACTAAAAGTTCAACTGAAGAGGTTCAATTTGCAAAAATAATATATCAAAACGGAGATACGGTATTGAAACTACAGTCAAGAGAACTCTGAAAACAAATCTGCTTGAAACCAAAACTTAATTTGTCAAAACCTTGTTCAAGTTGATTAAACAGCAAGAGGGGTTTGAGACGAAGATTTTGGCGACACGGTTAAGAAACGGCGAGGGTTGAAGATCAGGGGCTAATCTGTGATAAAAATAATCAAGGATAGGTCCCCGGAAAAAAATAAAATAAAAAGAAAAGACTAACGAACGAATGTTCGCTGTCTGAACCTAACTGGTGAACAACGCTCGTTAAAATGAACGAGTGGACGAACGTCCGCTAAATAAAATAAACCGACGAAAAACCGAACCGATCAAAATAAATAAATAAACCAATCTAGGGTTTTGAAGAAAAACGGGCGGTTTTTACCTAAACAAAAAAAACGACGACAGATTCGGCGGCTCGATTCCGGCGAATGGGCGGCGTGGGGCGGCGGCTTCGGCGGCTAGGAGACAGCGGTGCGGCAGAGGGATGCGGCAGCGGCGACGGCGCTAGGCTGCAGCGGCCGCGGCTAGCGGCAGCAGCGGCCCGACGGCGCGGCTCAGGCGGCGGGGCGCAGTGTGGGTCGGGTGGCGGGGCGGTGTGGGGCGGAGGGGCGGCGAGTCCGGCCTTTAAAGGCCCGAGGGGGGCTGGCGTGCGGGAGGGGGCGGCCGGCAGCGTGGCGGTGTCGGACTCCTTCGGCAGTCCGTCTCGGGGACGACGGGGACGGCGGCGCGAGAGTGGGCCGCCTGGGCTTCGGCCCAGTCGGTCCAGAACATTTTTTTAAATAGATCCCGCCAAGAAAAATCCTAAATAAATAAAAATAAAAATCTAAAAATAACGAAACAAAATTTCCCCGTCTAAATAAAATATTTAGAACTTAGTGAACATTTTCTTGGCCAAAAAATGCAATTTTGAAAAATGCATATTTTCTAATTCGAATAAAATAGCAATAAAATCCAAATAGAATAATTTATTTGATTTTAATAATTTTCCTCCAATATTTCATTCATTTTGGAGAAGTCATATTATCTCCTCTCATATATTTTTAATATGAAATATTTTCGGAGAGAAAATAATTAAAACCAAAATGGTTCACTTTTCAATATTTGAGAAAATTCAAATATGAAAACAATAAAATCCCGAACTCTCTCCATGGGTCCTTGAGTTGCTTAGGATTTTGGGATCACAAAGCCAAAATGCAAATGAAATATGATATGCATATGATGAGCTATGTATAACATTCCAAATTGGAAATTTGGGATGTTGCAAGAATTCCGTTGATGGCGACGAAAACCAGTGGCGGGAGGTTGCTGGCGGCGAGGAGATGATCTGGAGACCCGAGGCGGCAGAGCACGACATGTGCGGGATGAAGGGTTTTGGAGGAATTTCCAAAATTCAACCCGTCGGTGTGACCGAGTGGAACAACAAGGTGGCACCGAGATACAGAATCGCAAGCGGTTACTGCAACTAGGTGTGACCGAAAAGTTCAAATCGGTTGTAACGATATGGAAAACCTAGATCAAATTGGTGAACTCGGTGTGACTGAAGTGGATGATTCGGTCATATCGAAATGCACAAAGAGGTTTTGGATGTTTAAGCCTATGACGAAATGGGAACTTCGAGTGCTCCTCACGCAGAGTGGTTTGACTCTGAGTTGATCAAACTTTGTGATGTAGAATGAATAGAGTTTGAGACAAGAAGAGCATAGATAGCTAGAGGAGGTTCTTAGGCATTCTTGTCCATCCATTTAGCAAAAGGGAAAAAAGCCAAACAATCAAAGCAACAAATTGATGTCCTTGAATGAGTAAAATATGCAATCAACATGCTTATTCAATAAAATGGCAAATGAAACATGTGGCAAAGCATGCACAATCATTCTAGCATCTATCAAGCAATTGGCGATGACTAGGTCATCTATATATGAGTATATTGACTTAGGAGTCAAATGAGAACATTTGATCGTAGGTCATACTCATGGTTTAAGCACAAGTGGGGTTACCACTTTTACGTAATGCATTGTTGTGTTCACATCGTTAGAGTTGCTTTAGCTCAATTGATCAGAGTAAAGCTCCCCCTAGATGTGATATCCCCCTAAGAGGGATGAACTAACCTTGGGTTTTGTCGATGATGACTTCATGTAGATATTGAAGATGTGGATGCTCAATGTTGATGTAGATCATTTGGAGCAATCCATTGGAGTGATATGCACTTTTAATACCTACACAGGTTAGTCCCACAAGGAACAAACAAGGATATCCATAGACGTAGAGTGATGTACACACAAGATGATGTCCATGAAAGCATTTGGTTACCTTGTCCCTTGTCTTACCAACAAGAGGGTTTGTGACTCCTTGAACTAGTGCAAGATGTGGAAGTTGTTTGCACTTATTCTCGCTAAAGTGATATGAGTGAAGTATGTTGGCGGAGTCACCCTCGAGAACTTTCTAGTTCTTCTTATTCGGGATTGACATCATCTTGATGGGAATCCTTGGAGTTGTAGTCGTACTTGATGTAGTAGAACTTGATGTATTCTTGGGAACCCACTTAACCAAGGCCTTAGGAGCTTCTTCAAATGCATCAATCTCCTCTTGGAGCTTGTCCTTGCCTTTTTGCTTATGGTCTTGTGGTGGAAGATCATCTTGAGCTTGTGCTCCTTGGAAAGAAGTAGGATCATACTTCTCTTGTTGAGGAACAAACTTTGTCTTGGGGTATTGATCTTCTTCCCACTCAACTCCATTGGCATTGAACTTTCGTTAAAAACCAATACCTTGATTCCTCCAGTGCCTTGCTTGCTTGCTTACAATTTCCTCAAATTGCTTAGTTCCAACAAGACTCTTGTAGACACCTTTCTGTATAATTCCCTTCAATAGGCTATTTTCTTGCTCAAGTGTAACTTGGCTAAGAGAATCATTAATGGAATCAAGATACAACTAGAAGCGACAATATTGTATTTAACATGATTGTTGTTACTACTAGAAGAAGAATCTTTCTTACTCTTGTTGCTGGATTTAACTCGTGGCATGTAAGTAGACAAGAGTAAATGCTTGGCAATGTAACAAGAACTTTTGTTGCGAAGGTCATCATTGATTGCCTTTAAAAACCCATGCTCTTGCTCAAGGTTGAGTGATAACTTATCTCGGAGTGATTGTGGGAGTCGGAGCCTGATATCCATCCATGAACATGAGCTTGATGTCTTCATTTTGTGTAGCTCCTTCATGATTTGTCCTTCCTTTCCGAATCCTTGCTTCTCCATGATGTTCTTCGTTCATAACGGTCATGTCTACTCCTTCTCCCTCTAGGTGGTGATTCTTCTCTTCTACTTCTCCTTTTGGGTGAATCTTCTCTTCTTTTGTAGGGAGCCGTACACTCATTGGAGTAGTGTCCGGGTCTTCCACAATTTTAGCAATTCCATTCATGACTCAAAGATCTTTTGTCATTGTAGTACCTTGACTTGGAACTCCTTTCCTTGCTTCTACCCGTGTATAACTTGTTGAAGATCTTCACCATTAGGCTCAATTCTTCATCGAAGGCTTGTTTCTCACTTGATGATGTAGGAGCATCACATGAGGCTTTTTAAGCACCACTTGATTTGTTGTGAAGCTCTTCCTTATCCTTGAGTGACATCTCATGAGCAACAATTCTTCCAATGACTTCCGTTGGCATGATATCTTTGTAGTTGGGCATCATTTGGATGAATGTGCACACGGTATCATATTTTCCATCCAAGGCTCTTAGGATCTTCCTGATGATGAATCTATCGGTCATCTCTTCACTTCCTAATCCGGCAATCTCATTTGTGATGAGAGCAAGCCTAGAGTACATTTCAGTGACACGTTGACCATCCTTCATTTTGAACTTGTCAAGTTGACTTTGAAGCACATCCAATTTGGATTCCTTGACGGAGTTGGTACCCTCGTGCATATCAATCAAAGTATCCCAAATTTCCTTTGCATTCTCAAGAAAGTTGATTTTGTTGAATTCTTCGGGGCACAATCCGTTGAAGAGAATATCACAAGCATGAGCATTGTATTGCAGCATCTTCATCTCTTCCGCGGTAGCTTCATGGTTTGGTCCTTTCCAATGAAAGAATTCAACTTGGAAGCCAATACACACAATAGCCCAAACAGCGGGGTTATGTCCAAGAATATGCATTTTCATCTTATGCTTCCAACAAGCAAAATTAGTACCATCGAAGTAAGGACCTCTACGGTGGTAATTTCCCTCGCTAGACGTCATACTCTCCTAGGTTGTGAAACCAAGGCTATGATCGCCAAAAGCTATGGAAATCAAGGAAAATGGAGATTGTCGGTGTCAAAACCGGCGGATCTCGGGTAGGGGGTCCCGAACTGTGCGTCTAAGGCGGATGGTAACAGGAGGCAGGGGACACGATGTTTTACCCAGGTTCGGGCCCTCTTGATGGAGGTAAAACCCTATGTCCTGCTTGATTATTCTTGATAATATGAGTAGTACAAGAGTTGATCTACCACGACATCAGAGAGGCTATACCCTAGAAGCTAGCCTATGGTATGATTGTATGTTGTCCTACGGACTAAACCCTCCGGATAAGCTAGTTTTACCAGGCTGGTGGGGGCGCATAGTTTCATCCGCCCTTATAAAGGGAAAAGGTCTCACCTTTTTCTACCCACGCCTTCTTCCTCCTTGCTCATCCATTCTCGCGCACTCGAGCTGCAGCGCCCAAGTCCACATCCTCCTCCTCAACTCTCACCAAACATGTCCGGAGCGGGAGGCAAGTGGATGGCCTCCTCCGTCACGGAGGGACACATCAAAAAACTACATGGTGCCGGATACTTTGCCGCGGATATCGCGCACCGGCTGCCAGCCGCGGGGCAGATCGTCCCTACCCCGGAACTGCACGAAAGGGTGGTTTTCCTACCCCACTTTGTTCGCGGACTGGGGTTTCCCCTCCATCCATTCGTCCGCGGCCTTATGTTCTATTATGGGATGGACTTTCATGATCTGGCCCCGAATTTCATCCTCAACATCTCGGCGTTCATCATCGTGTGCGAGGCTTTCTTCCGCATCCGGCCCATGGCTGAAGACCTTCAATATCAAGCCCAAGGTAGTAGGCGGCCAACAAGAGGAATGTGGCGGAGCCATGGTGGGCAAAATGCCCAACGTTACATGGCTCGAGGGCTCCTTCGTGGAGACCATAAAGGGGTGGCAATCGGGATGGTTCTACATCACCGAGCCGCGCGACACCAACTGGGTGGCGGCCCCTGAGTTTCGATCCGGAATCCCCACGCGGCTCACTTCCTGGAAGGAGAAGGGCCTGTCCTGGGGCTCATCGATGGAGCTGGACGGACTCCAGAAGTGTATCCGGAATATGATAACCAAGAAACTTAATCTTGTCAACATAGTCTAGGTCATGCTCTTCCGCCAGATCCTCCCGTGTCAACAACGGGCTTTCAACTTATGGGTGTTCGACCCGGCCCAGCACCAGACTCTACACGAGCTCTTCGACACGACGCATAAGGACGTCTGGAAGGTGCTATTCAAGGGCGCCGAGGTCCCCCCTTCTCTTACCGAGGACCATGGGCTAAGCGTGAAGCGCCCTGTGAATCCGGTAAGTTCTGTACATCTGGTAGGGTATTTATTTCCCATAGCTTAACCATGTGCGAGGTCTGAGCTTCCATGCCTTTGACAGGACTGGGTGGAAACATTGGAGCAGATTAACTATCCAGCCCCTTACGGAGATGCGGACTCCGGCTCCTTATGAGGTGCCGGTGAAGACCAAGAAGAAGGCCACAGGAACCCAAAAGAGTTCCCGGCGCCAGGTGGTATCGGACACATCGTCCGATAACTCTGAGACGCACTCCTCCCATGAAAACGAGGAGAAGGAAGATGAAGATTCTCTCCCTCCAGCCGGGGAGACAAGAAAAGGAAGGCCGCCCCAACCGGGGAGGCCGAAGGGTCCAAGAAGGGAAGGACTCTCCTTCCAGACTGCTCCACCACCGCCGCCGACGGGGAAGCCGAGTGGTTGCTCAGGGCCAAACCCCTGGCGAAATCGTAAGTATTCGGATACCAGAGTAACTCATAGAATACCTTTGTTGCACTGCTTCTCCTAACGTCGAATATGATTATGCAGTCCGCCCCAAGCCCGTATCAACGTATCCTCATCGGACGGTCCCTTTGGCTGTCCGGCATCCCCAGTATCCGGCTCCTGAGGAGAGAGACAGCAAGGGCACGTACTGTGTGCGGTCGGACGCGCTGAAGGATCTTCTGGGGAAAGTTGTCGTCTCGGAAGCGCATCGTACACTAATGGGTACGGTAATTGAAAGGATTTCATCCGCCCAAAGCGGTTTGCATGAAGCTTTTATGAGTCTGCTGAAAGGCTTTGAGGTACGTAAAATAATGTATACCTTTAATAGTACCGCATATGTTAGGTATGCCCATGCAGATAGTAGCCCCTGAGACTCTGGTTGTCGTCGAGAATGGCGGCAAACAGAGGATCATAGTCCCAAGTAATAACTAGACCGCCTGTATGTGCAGGTGGTTGAAGCTACGGTGGCTAGCCGGACTGATGGGTTTGTCGAACTAAAGCGGCAGCTAGATGAGGCAGATGCCGACATCGTGCTTGTCAACATGCGGCTTGTCGAGGCACAGGGTGAGTGATTTTTCTGGTGATCGTCACATAATAAGAGCAGCATGATGCCAGTATCTTTAATATGTTGTGACTGCAGATGGAGCTGCCATCGTGGAGACCCTTCGGGCGGAGCTTGCCCGAGCCAAGGAGCAAGCAAGGAGTAGCAATGCAGCCGCTTTAAAGGCGGTCGAAGAGTTAAAGGCCGAACAGGCCGCACATTGCAGGAGCAAAGAAAAAATTGCCAAGATGGCCATGGAGTTAAAAGATGCTGCTGACCGTTACCGGCTTGTTGAAGAAGAAAACCGGGTGAAGACGACGGACCTGGAGAAGGCCCGGGTGGCTGCCAAGGAAGCCCGCTCCAAAATTAGAGCGACGAAGGAGGAGTTGAATCAAGCTACCGATATCGTTTCTGGGAAGCCCTTCTTGTTGCGGATGAAGTTCGGAGATCCGAAATATGCTCCTCTGGACTGGCTATGGAGTTCTGCGGATGAGTACATGGATTTGGCTGCAAGTGTTGCGGATGCTATGGAGTACTTCAAGGATCAGAAAGGTCCTGAAGTGGAGAAGCTGTTCTAGTCACAGTTTCAAGCTCCAGTCCGTCTGCTGTTGCTGAATGAGCGATTGACCTGTTGGGCCGAGCTCCATAGATTATCCGGACTGGCCATGAGGTCCGTTGTGGATCATTTGTGGCCAGGAGGGCCAAGGCCGAATAGCTACTTTAGCTTAGTGCAACAATTCCTTGGCGCTGTGCCACGCATCGATGCTGTAATGAGGTCAGCGTGCATAGAAGGCTCGTGGATGGCCCTTGCCCGTATCAAAACATACTGGGCGGAGATGGATGCCACTACTGTTGCGGCACAGGGTTCGGCCATAGGCCGACTGGCTGCAGAGCACTACTTTGAAAAAATTCTTGAAGGTGCTCGTTCGATAGAGGCTCAGTGCTCGAAGAATATTATGTTCGAGTGACATGTATTCCCATTGTAAAAACAATGTTTTATTGAATTTACCAAGGCTGTATTTATACTTTTGCCCGAAAGTACTATGATGCCTCCTGTGCAGCCGTTTATGTATGTATATATATAACCTGAAAGATGGCAGTCGTTGGCTTCAGCCCCCACGCATATAATGCGGGGGTGTTCGCAGAAGACGCATGTTCACACTTGATCCAATGTCTTGGTCCATTAAGGAGGTGATAGCGCAGCGAACTAGGCAACCGGACTATAATGCTTTAACACTTTCGCTTAGCCAGAGGAGTTTGACAGTGGGGCTACTATATAGCCCCTGGTGGCTCCGCACTCATCTGAATTCGGGGTGCGTACATGCCTGGCCGGGAAACGGCCCTTCGTTAAGGCGGAGGAATCCTGAAGATTCGGCTAGGTCATCAAGTGGTTGACCAGTCTCACGCTATATCATGATGGTCAGTTTTCGGCTTTCTCAACTGAGGTGCTGGTCCATATGAACCAGGGCACAATCGCAATAGTTCTCATGGTGCCGCCTTAGCCGATAGAGCGGAACGTAAGGCAGCAAAACACAGGATCCGGGCAAACCCAATATTTGACCAAAGACATTAGTCGGAGCTGATGCATATAAGGCCAAACTCGCGACGCCGAACACTCCCTAAGGTATTCGGTCTTTATGATGTAAACCGGGCCTAAACAGTGCCCTTTGTAATAAGCCCCTGGTGTCCAGATACGTGCAATATTCTGACGTGGCCACATGCCAATACGTCAGCATCCTTCTCAATTGTACTAAGAATCCGAGGGATGTGTATCAACAAGAGACAGTAAAAAAGGTTTACACAGGGTCTTAATCTAAAAAGAATCCTTGGAACGGGTCCCTGCTGCATGTCTGCACCTGTGTCTCCGTTGTGCCGTGTCCTGGACGGGTGTAGCACGATGGTCATCTATAAAAGAGAGGAAGTTAGTTGAAAAGTTGTCGTGCAAAAAGGTAGGTTATACTAAATAAACAATATACAGTTCAAGATGAGTAGAGTTGAGCCTAATTGCCACTTGTTTGTGCGTGTTGAGCCCCTTGTATTGTAATAGGGGTATAGCCATCAAACCTGTATCAAGTACATATAGCTGCGCCAGACTCGTCTAACCGCGTCCGTGGTCCTAACGACCTGGCAGATGCATTAGTTGGTGAGGCTGTTTAGTGTGCGGCTGCCAAGGCAGCCGCACGGTCTTCCGCGTGCAAGGAGCGCTCAATATTTCCATTTACTGTAATGATGCCACGTGGACCGGGCATCTTAAGCATGAGAGAAGCGTAAGGCGGTATTGCGTTAAAGCGAGCGAAAGCTTCGCGTCCGAGTAGTGCTTGATAACCACTTTGGAACGGAGCCATGTGGAATGTTAAATTTTCGCTGCAGAAGTTATCGGGAAATCCGAATATAACCTCTAGTAGCAGGGAGCCCATGCAATGGGCCTCTGGGCCTGGCATTACTCCTTTAATGGTAGTATTGCTGTGGCTAATTTTTGTTGGGTCTATCCCCATTTTGCGGACTGTGTCCTGATATATCAGGTTTAAACTACTGTCGCCATCCATCAGGACTCGTGTGAAGTGGTATCCGTCAATTATTGGATCTAATACCAAGGCAGCCCATCCTACATGACGGATACTTGCCGAGTAGTCCCGGTGGTCGAAGGTGATCGGTTGGGACGACCAGTGGCAGAACTCCGCGGTGATAGGCCCTGGGGCATGTGTCTCTAGGAGTGCCACTTTGTTTCTCCCCTTTGTCACGTGTAACACGTTTACTGTTTTGACTTATGGTGGGAATTTCTTCTGTTCCCCAGTGCTTTGATTGCGAGGCTCGTCCTCGTCTTCGCTTGGTGTATCCTGCCCCTTATGTTCGGCGTTGAGCTTGCCAGACTGCTTGAAGACCCAACATTCTCTATGGATATGATTTGCAGGTTTATCGGGGGTGCTATGGATCCGACATATTTGGTCCAGAATCTTGTTTAGGCTGGACAGTTCGTCTCTGTTGCCTTTGGAGGGCAGCTTTTGCTGACCTGGCCGAGAGCTCCTGAATCCGGCGTTTACCGCCGTGCTCTTCGGGCTGTCTTCTTTATTCCGGCGCTTGTTTTTGCTGCGTCGTGATTTCCCGTTTCCGTCCCTGACTTCGGATGTACTTGGGTCGCTGGTGCTGCATCTGGCTAACCAGCTGTCCCCGCCCGCGCAAAAGCGGGTCATGAGGCTTGTTAATGCTGCCATTGTTCTCGGCTTTTCTTGGCCGAGGTGTCTGGCAAGCCATTCATCTCGAACGCTGTGCTTGAAAGCTGCTAAGGCTACAACGTCCGGAAAGTCGACTATTTGGTTCTTTTTAGTGAGGAACTTGTTCCAAAGCTTTCAGGCTGACTCTCCGGGCTGTTGAGTTATATGACTTAAATCGTCTGCATCCGGTGGTCGGACATAGGTCCCTTGAAAATTTGCCCGAAAGGCGTCTTCGAGCTCTTCCCAGCTTCCAATGGAGTTTTCGGGGAGGCTTTTAAGCCAGTGCCGAGGTGGCCCTTTGAGCTTGAGGGGTAAGTACTTGATGGCGTGGAGATCATCTCCTCGAGCCATATGGATATGGAGGATGTAATCCTCAATCCAGACCCCAAGGTCTGTCGTTCCGTCGTACGCCTCTATGTTTACGGGTTTGAATCCCTCTAGAAATTCATGGTCCAGCACCTCAGCGGTGAAACATAGGGGGTGTGCGGCACCCCTGTGTTTGGGTGTACCATGGTGTTTGGATGTTTGTTGTGTTGCATTGCATGCTGGAGCGCGCTTGCGTGGCCCGTATATGGATCTGGTTGCACCGTCCTTTTGATGCGAGCCCTCGCGTGGATCGCCTACTAGCTTATGTGCGGCATCGTTTGCCGCTCTATGTTGGCCATGAGGTCGTCTATCCGACCGGATGGCCGTTTTGTTTTTTAATTGCGGCGGATCTAAGGCCTCCTCATTGAATTCAGGTAGCAAATTTCGCTTCGGGTAGCTCTTGGTGTGGCGATTACCGCCGTACTTCGCTAGAGTGTTGAGTACTTCACTCCATATGATTCTGAGTGTGTCTTGTGCAGCCCTGAGCCTTTGCTTCTGCTTCTTCATACTCCTCGCAGTGGCAACAAGCCTTTTATGGGCATTCCGTTGCTCCGGGTGCGTGTCCGGTGTGATGTCGTCCGGACTGTTATCTTTGACGGAGTTGGGTTGTTCGGTTTCATTCTCCGTGTTGCCATGGTCGGGCAATGGTTCACCCTGCTCTATCGCTGGGTCTATATGATCATTGTTTCTGCCGAGGCGGGATTTGGAGCGCCGCTTACGACTCCGCTTTGACTGCTTCTCGAGGGAACAACCCATCGCTGCGTCCTTCCGTTCCTCGTCGTCATTTTCTTTGGGTGTGTCCACCATGTATATATCATATGATGAAGTGGGCATCAAGTGCCCTATGGGCAGTGGTTCCTGTTCGTCTCCTGCATCATCGTCCATGCCGTCGATGTCTTCGGAGTCGAAGTCGAGCATGTCGATCAAATCGTCGATAGTGGCTACTAAGTGGGTGGTGGGTGGGTGGCGAATTTCTTCATCATCCGCATCCCAATCGTGCCGCACATAGTTCAGCCAGGACTCTCCTGACAAGCAGAGAGACCTTAATGAGTTCAGTATGTCGCCGAAAGGCAAGTGCTGAAAGATATCCGCGGAGGTGAACTCCATGCTCGGCGCCCAGTCGGATTCGACAGGCACGGGCGCAGGCGGTTCGGAGTCCATGGCCGAGGAAGAATCCGGTAGTTCGGCGTCACGGCTCCCGTGAAGGGTAAGGTCGATCGTCGGCTTGCTCGCTGCTGAGAATACAGCCTCCGTGGCGGGTTTATCCACGCGTCCATGGATGGCGCAATTGGCTCCAAATTGAGGGTCGGAGCGGTTGCCGATGCGGTCTCCTGAACACTGTCCGATGGTAGAGCTAAATCATGCTCATCGTGACCGTGCGGCGCACTCGGCAGGGGCTCAAATCCATCGAAGATCAAGTCTCCGCGGATGTCGGTTGTGTAGTTTAAGCTTCCAAACCTGACCTGGTGGCCAGGGCCATAACTCTCGATCTGCTCCAGATGGCCAAGCGAGTTGGCCCGCAGTGCGAAGCCGCCGAATACAAAGATCTTTCCCGGGAGAAAAGTCTCACCCTGGACTGCATCGCTATCGATGATCGAAGGAACCATCAAGCCTAACGGTGATGACACAGACGAACTCTCAATGAAAGCACCAATGTCGGTGTCAAAACCGGCGGATATCGGGTAGGGGGTCCCGAACTGTGGGTCTAAGGTGGACAGTAACAGGAGGCAGGGGACACGATGTTCTACCCAGGTTCGGGCCCTCTTGATGGAGGTAAAACCCTACATCCTGCTTAATTATTCTTGATAATATGAGTAGTACAAGAGTTGATCTACCACGAGATCAGAGAGGCTAAACCCTAGAAGCTAGCCTATGGTATGACTGTATGTTGTCCTATGGACTAAAACCCTCCGGTTTATATAGACACCGGAGGGGGCTAGGGTTACACAAGGTCGGTTACAAAGGAGGGGATATACATATCCATATTGCCAAGCTTGCCTTCCACGCCAAGTAGGGTCCCATCCGGACACGGGACAATGTCTTCAATCTCGTATCTTCATAGTCCAATAGTCCGGCCAAAGGATATAGTCCGGCTGTCCGGAGACCCCCTAATCCAGGACTCCCTCAGGTGCGATCTCCTGAACACTGTCTGATGGTAGAGCTAAATCATGCTCATCATGACCGTGCGACACAGTCGGCAGGGGCTCGAATCCATCGAAGATCAAGTCTCCGCGGATGTCGGTCGTGTAGTTTAAGCTTCCAAACCTGACCTGGTGGCCAGTGGCGTAACTCTCGATCTACTCCAGATGGCCAAGCGAGTTGGCCCGCAGTGTGAAGCCGCCGAACACAAAGATTTGTCAGGGGAGAAAAGTCTCACCCTGGACTGCATCGCTATCGATGATCGAAGGAGCCATCAAGCCTAACGGCAACGACACAGAGGAACTCTCATTGAAAGCACCAATGTCGGTGTCAAAACCGGCGGATCTCAGGTAGGGGGTCCCGAACTATGCGTCTAAGGCAGATGGTAACAGGAGGCAGGGGACACGATGTTTTACCCAGGTTCAGGCCCTCTTGATGGAGGTAAAACCCTACGTCCTCCTTGATTATTCTTGATAATATGAGTAGTACAAGAGTTGATCTACCACAAGATCAGAGAGGCTAAACCCTTGAAGCTAGCCTATGATATGATTGTATGTTGTCCTACGGACTAAAACCCTCCGGTTTATATAGACACCGGAGGGGGATAGGGTTACACAGAATCGGTTACAAGGAAGGAGATCTACATATCCGTATTGCCAAGCTTGCCTTCCACGCCAAGGAGAGTACCATCCGGACACGGGACGAAGTCTTCAATCTTGTATCTTCATAGTCCAACATTCCAGCCAAAGGATACAATCCGGCCGTCCGGATACCCCCTAATCCAGGACTCCCTCAGAGACCAAAGCTCTCATACCACTTGTAGGATCAAAAGTATGTCTAGAGGGGGGTGATTAGACTACTTGACCAAATAAAAATCTAGCCTCTTCCCAATTTTAAGTCTTGGCAGATTTTAGTAACTTAGCACAAGTCAAGCAATCAACCTACAAATGCAGTCTTAGAGTATGGCAGCAGATTGTAAAACATTGCACATGAAGGTAAAGGGAGGAGTTTGGAGGGAGCAAACGCAATGTAGACACGGATATTTTTGGCGTGGTTCCGATAGGTGGTGCTATCGTACATCCACGCTGATGGAGAATTGAACCCACGAAGGGTAACAGTTGCGCGAGTCCATGGAGTGCTGCACCCATGAAGGATCCACAAAGAAGCAACCTTGTCTATCCCACCATGGCCATCACCCATGAAGGACTTGCCTCACTAGGGTAGATCTTCACGAAGTGGGCGATCTCCTTGCCCATACAAACTCCTTGGTTCAAGTCCACAATGTTGATGGAGGCTCCCAAGTGACACCTACCCAATCTAGGAGACACCACTCTCCAAAAGGTAATAGACGGTGTGTTGATGATGAACTCCTTGCTCTTGTGCTTCAAATGATAGTCTCCCCAACACTCAACTCTCTCTCACAGATTTGGATTTGCTAGAAAGATGATTGGAGTGAACTGCAACTTGGAATGGAATATCTTGGTCTCAACACATGAGTACCTGGTTCTCTCTCAAAAAATGAATGATTGAAGTGTAGGGACGTTCTGATGGCTCTACTTCTTAATGAAGGAAGGTTGGAGGGGTATATGTAGCCTCCACACAAAATCTAATCGTTACACGCAATTCAACAAACTCTGTGGGACCGAACCAGAAAACTCGGTCGAACCGATTCAGTTCAAAATGTGAACGTTAGGCTTTTCGATGGGACCGGCATGTCAACTCGGTGGCACCGATTTCATTAGGGTTAGGGCATAATGTAATCTCGGTGAGACCGATTACACAAATCGGTGGGACCGATTTTGGTAGTAAGCTAACCAGAGAGTTGCTCATGCAAACTTGGTGGGACCGAATCGCTCATTTTGGTGAGACCAAAACGTTACGAAAGTAAAACAGAGAGCTTGCATTGCGAAGTCAGTGGGACCAATCGCTCATCTCGGTTGGACCGAAACGTTACAAAGGGAAACAGAGAGTATGCAATCCCATCTCAGTGAGACTGAGATCCCTATCAGTGAGACCGAAGTGACTAGGGTTTGCGGTAGTGGCTATGTCAAGTGAACTCGGTGGCGTCGGATAGAATATTTCGGTGGGGCCGAGTTTGACTTTTTGGTTTGGGAGATATGTGTATATGAGAAAGTGGTTGAGGGTTTTTGGAGCATATCACCATATCACTAAGCATTTTGAGCAAGCAAGCCATTTAGCAACACTTTCATCCCCTTTTAATAGTATTTGCTTTTCCTATGGACTCAATGTGATCTTGGATCACTAAAATTAAAATGTGGAGTCTTGAGCTTGAGCCAATATTTGTCCTTAGCATTTTGAGGGCTCCACATTCCTAATCCATGCCATGCCAATCATTGAACTTTCTGAAATGATCATCTTGAAATAGTATTAGTTCAATGAGCTATATGTTGTTAGTAATTACCAAAACCACCTAGGGATAGTTGCATTTCAAAGTCTGCTACAATCTTGCTTTCCTACTACGCATTTCCCATTAAATACTACAAAGTAATGAATTTGTGGGAAATGAATGCTCTTTATTCTACCTTGTGTCACTCCCCTCGTCTCACCAAAGACTAGACAAGAATGTTTGATACCTAGCCCTTGGCGGTTCGTCAAGCAAACCCCAGAACGGGAGTTTGCAGTTGTAAGCAAAATTCTCTAGTGATATGGTAAATGGGTTATCATAAAGCATAAATGACACCCTGGATCACGAGGAAGTAATTTAAATCCGTTGACAAATGATTCAGTGAGAAGGTGGCGTAGTTCACACTTATCTGAAATCTAGGGACCTAGACCGGCATTATGATCATATTGCTCAAACTCCTCTTTAATACCCACACGCACCATATACTCATCGCAAGGCCATAAGCATATTTTGGAGGCGGCATCTCGAGTGGAGCTTTCACTTGGATCAACATATGACCGGCGAGCGGAGCTGTCACTAGAAGATGCCCCAGAGGATCACCTCCTCGAAGAACTCCTTCCAAACAAGTTCATCATGTTCGCGTACAATTTTCTTAAAATTTTTGGGCGACAAAAATTTATCAACAAAACTTTATAAGATTGATAGCAACTACTCATAGGGATACATAGAGGCCATAGCAAGCATTCAAACTACGTAGAACACTAAGAATTCCACATGCAAGCTCATCTACAACAGCACAAAGAGTAGCTAATTATTCAAAATGCAAACCATTAAAACAAAAACTAATTGGACAAACGGTGGAGTCACATACCAAGCAACAATCCCCCGAAACAGTTTTGGAAATGGAGCTTCGAGCAAAGCGATCGAAATCCGCGGGTTTGAGAGCAAGAACGCGGGAGAGAGAGCAATGGGGATTTTTTTTCTGGAGGCAGGTGATGATGTGGTATGAAGAGATAAGTGAGGGGGCCCACATGGGGACAACAACCCACCAGGGTGCGCCTGGGAGTCCTGGTGCGCCCACTTGGGTTGTGCCCATCTGGTGCACCTCCCTCTGATGTTATTTGCACCAAAAATCTTAAATATTCACAAAAAATCGTACTAAATTTTTAGGGCATTCTGAGAACTTTTATTTTTTGGGTCATTTTTTTATTGCACGGGAAAATCAGAAAACATACAAAACATGGCATTTTATTTTATTTAACTAATAACAGAAGAGAATGAAAAGTAGGGACAAAAAGTAGTGCTTACTAAATTCATCAGCTTCATACCGTTCAAAAATGATACATTAATAAGGTTGATAAAGTCTTGTTAACAACCACTTTGATTAGCATGAAACCGAAGAACTTTCGTAAATCACTAAGTTACCTCAATGGGGATATGAATGTCCCCAACAATAAGCATTTCATATTTCTTTTTGACAGCAGGTAGAGGTATTTGAAAACTTCCAATAGTGATTGTCGGAGATTTTTCAATAACATTAATACCATTCACTTGGAATTGTTTCTTCGGAAAGTGCACCATATGCTCATTACCATTGATATGAAAAGTGATCTTGCTTTTATTACAATGAATAACATGTTGGAAATATGCCCTAGAGGCAATAATAAATTGATTATTATTATATTTCCTTGTTCATGATAATCGTTTATTATCCATGCTAGAATTGTATTGATAGGAAACTCAGATGCATGTGTGGATACATAGACAACACCATGTCCCTAGTAAGCCTCTAGTTGACTAGCTCGTTGATCAATAGATGGTTACGGTTTCCTGACCATGGACATTGGATGTCGTTGATAACGGGATCACATCATTGGGAGAATGATGTGATGGACAAGATAGTGTAGTTCGTATGCTAAAGCTTTTCTAATGTTAAGTATCATTTCCTTAGACCATGAGATTGTGCAACTCCCGGATACCGTAGGAATACTTTGGGTGTGCCAAACGTCACAACGTAACTGTGTGGCTATAAAGGTACACTACAGGTATATCTGAAAGTGTCTGTTGGGTTGGCACGAATCAAGACTGGGATTTGTCACTCCGTGTGACGGAGAGGTATCTCTGGGCCCACTCGGTAGGACATCATCATAATGTGCACAATGTGATCAAGGAGTTGATCACGGGATGATGTGCTACGGAATGAGTAAAGAGACTTGCCGGTAACGAGATTGAACAAGGTATCGGGATACCGACGATCGAATCTCGGGCAAGTACAATACCGATAGACAAAGGGAATTGTATACGGGATTGATCGAATCCTCGACATCGTGGTTCATCCGATGAGATCATCGTGGAACATGTAGGAACCAACATGGGTATCCAGATCCCGCTGTTGGTTATTGACCGGGGAACGTCTCGGTCATGTTTGCATGTTTACACACTTAAGGTTCGATGACGCCAGGGTTATAAAGGAAGTTTTGTATGTGGTTAACGAATGTTGTTCGGAGTCCCGGATGAGATCGCGGACGTCACGAGGAGTTTCGGAATGGTCCGGAGGTAAAGATTTATATATGGGAAGTCCTGTTTTGGTCACCGGAAAAGTTTCGGGTTTTAACTGTAACGTACCGGGACCACCGGGAGGGTCCCGGGGGTCCACCAAGTGGGGACACCAGCCCCGGAGGGCTGCATGGGCCAAGTGTGGGAGGGGACCAGCCCCAGGTGGGCTGGTGCGCCCCCCCACCAAGGCCCAAGGCGCAAGGGAGAGTGGAAGGGGGCAAACCCTAGGCTCAGATGGGCCTAAGGCCCACCTAGTGGTGCGCCTCCATCTCCCCCCCCCTTGGCCGCCCCCCTAGATGGGATCTAGGGCTGGCCGCCACCCCTAGGGGTGGAAACCTAGATGGGAGCGCAGCCCCTCCCCTCCCCCTATATATACTTGAGGTTTTGGGCTGCCAGAAACATGGATTCAATCTCCTTGGCGCAGCCCTACCCCTCTCCCTCCTCGTCTCTTGCGGTGCTTGGCGAAGCCCTACTGAGTACCACGCTCCTCCACCACCACCACGCCGTTGTGCTGCTGCTGGATGGAGTCTTCCTCAACCTCTCACTCTCTCCTTGCTGGATCAAGGCATGGGAGATGTCACCGGGCTGTACGTGTGTTGAACGCGGAGGTGCCGTCCATTCAGCACTAGGATCTCCGGTGATTTGGATCACGACGAGTACAACTCCTTCAACCCCGTTGTCTTGAACGCTTCCGCTTAGCGATCTACAAGGGTATGTAGATGCACTCTCCTTCCCCTCGTTGCAGGTTTCTCCATAGATAGATCTTGGTGACATGTAGGAAAATTTTGAATTTCTGCTACGTTCCCCAACATAACAGCCCCTGCAGTATTCAAGAAGGGTCTACCAAGTATAATGGACATGTTGTCATCCTCGGGCATCTCAAGTATAACAAAGTCAGTCAAAATAGTAACATTAGCAACAAAAATGGGCACATCCTCACAGATACCGATAGGTATGGCAATTGATTTATCAGCCATTTGCAAAGATATTTCAGTAGGTGTGAGTTTATTCAAATCAAGTCTTTTATATAAATAGAAAGGCATAACACTCACACCGGCTCCTAAATCACACAAAGCAGTCTTCACATAATTCTTTTTGATTGGGCAAGGTATAGTTGGTATTCCCGTATCTCCAAGTTTTTTAGGTACTCCATCTTTAAAATTATAATTAGCAAGCATAGTGGAGATTTCAGCTTCCGCTATTTTTCTCTTATTTGTGATGATGTCTTTCATATACTTTGCATAAGGAGGCATTTTCATGATATTAGTCAAGCGAGTACGCAAAAAGACTGGCCTCAGCATTTCAGCAAAGCGTTCAAATTCTTCATCATCATTCTTTTTAGATGACTTAGGTGGAAAAGACATAGGTTTTTGAACCCACGGTTCTCTTTCTTTACCGTGTTTTCTAGCAATGAAGTCTCTTTAATGATACCTGTTATTCTTAGGTTGTGGGTTATCAAGATCAACAGGTGGTTCTATCTCAACATCATTATCTGGTTCTTTATTATTTGGTTGAGAGTCTTCATGAACATCAGCATTATCTTTTTCATTATCACTAGATGAGTGTTCATTACCAGACTAAGTTTCAGCAACGGAGATAGAAACTTCATTATCTATGTCAGGAGGTTTTTCTATTTTAGGTTCACTAGAACTATGCAAAGTCCTATCATTTTTCTTTTTATTTTTCTTTCTAGAAGGACTAGGTGCACTAGTGTTAGCTCTTTGTGAATCTTGTTCAATTATTTTAGGGTGTCCCTTAGGATAAAGTGGTTACTGAGTCATTTTACCTCCTCTAGGTGCAACTCTAATAGCAAAGTCATGTATATTATTATTCATCTCATCAAGCAATTCTCTTTGAGATTTAGCAACTTGTTCTAACTGAGTTTGAACCATACAAGCATGCTTTCCAACAGCTCTAACACCATTTGAGATTCTAAATAACAAGTCACTCAAGTGAGCAATCATATCAGAATTGTATTTCAATTATTTCATAACATTTGCATTGAAGTGATCTTGTTTTCTAATGTAGTTTTCAAACTCATGAAGGCATTGACTAGGATGCATATTGTGAGGATTATCATTATCATTGAATTTCATAAGAGAATTTACCTCTACCACCTTAGGAGTTGGTGGTGTATTAGGCCCATGTATTTCTTCAATAGGAGGTAAATTTTTAACATCCTCAGCTTTAATACCTTTTTCCTTCGTAAATTTCTTTGCCTCTTGCATGTCTTCAGGACTAAGATATGATATAGCCCTTTTCTTCGGAGTGGGTTTAGCCGGTGGTTCAGGAAGAGTCAGATCATCATAATTTTTCAATATGTTATTCAATAATTCTTCAGCTTTCCCAACAGTTCGTTCCCTGAAAACACAACCAGCAAAACTTTCTAGGAAGTCCCTAGAAGCATTAGTTAGTCCATTATAGAAGATATCAAGTATTTCATTTTTCTTAAGTGGATGATCAGGCAAAGCATTAAGTAACTGGCAAATCCTCCCCTAAGCTTGTGGGAGACTCTCTTCTTTAATTTGCACAAAGTTAAATATTTCCTGTAAGGTAGCTTCTTTCTTATGAGCAAAAAAATATTTTTCAGAGAAGTAATAAATCATATCCTCGGGACTACGCGCACAACCAGGAGCAAGAGTATTGTACCAAGCTTTAGCATCACCCTTTAATGAGAAAGGAAATAATTTGAGAATAAAGTAATAGTGAGTCTTCTCATCATGAGTGAAAAGGGTGGCGATGCCATTCGACTTAGTAAGATGTGCCACAACAGTTTCAGTTTCATAACCATGGAAAGGATCAGATTCAACCAAAGTAATTAACTCTGGGTCGACAGAGAATTCATAACCCTTATCATCAACAAAGATAGGTGAAGTAGCAAACTTAGGATCAAATTTCATTCCAGCATTCTGAAATTTTTCTTTATACTTGCATAATAATTTCTCTAGATCATGTCTATCTCTGCAAGCAAGAATATCTCTAGTTCTCTCCTCACTCATAACATAACCTTCCGGTACCTTAGGAAATTCATATCTAGGAGGGATAGTTCTAGCTGGTGTTTCATGAGTTTCAGTTTCAAGCTCATCATCAGATTCAACAACATCATGTTGTATAACTCTAGCAATTTGTTTATCAAGAAAATCACCAAGTGGCACCTCATCATTCAGCAAGGTACTAGCATCATCATAAGGATTATCCATAGCAAAAGTGGCATCATCAATAACTTGCGACATATCAGAATTAATAGCATGTGGTGGTGTTGCAAGTTTACTTAGAAGGTGAACCTAAAGCAGAACTGGATTGCAGTTCCTTACCTCCCCTCGTCTTTGAGGGAAATATATTAGTCTTATCATCCTTCAAATTCTTCATAGTGATAATATGACAATAATCCCAATTGACTCAACAAATATAGCTATGCTCCCCGGCAACGGCGCCAGAAAAATGTCTTGATAACCCACAAGTATAGGGGATCACAACAGTTTTCGAGGGTAGAGTATTCAACCAAAATTTATAGATTAGACACAAGGGGAGCCAAAGAATATTTGAAGGTATTAGCAGCTGAGTTGTCAATTCAACCACACCTGAAAATTAATTATCTGCAGCAAAGTGATCAGTAGCAAAGTAGTATGACAGTTTTGATAATAGTAGTAGCAGTAACGGTAACGGTAACAATGATAGCAATAGTTTTGTAGCAAGTGTAACAATGGTGATAGAAGTAGTAACTTAGCAAGAACAATACAGGTTAAATTCGTAGGTATTGGATCGGTGACTTGTTGGATGATATTCATCATGAGACAGTTATAACCTAGTGCGACACGACATTTGATCCAGTTCATCCATATAATTTAGGCATGTATTCCGTAAATAGTCATACGTGCTTATGGAAAGAACTTGCATGACATCATTTGTCCAGCCTCCCATGGCAGCGGGGTCCATATTGGAAACTAAGGGATATTAAGGCCTCCTTTTAATAGAGAACCGGAACAAAGTATTAACACATGGTGAATACATGAACTCCGCAAACTACGGTCATCACCAGGAGTGGGCCCGGCTATTGTCACTCCGGGGTTGCCGGATCATAACACGTAGTAGGTGACTATAACTTGCAACATAAGATCTAGAACATGGATATAATGGTGATAACATAAACGGTTTAGATCTGAAATCATGGCACCCGGGCCCAAAGTGACAAGCATTAATCATGGCAAAGTCATAGCAACATCAATCTAGGTACATAGTGGATAATAGGGATCAAGCCCTAACAAAACTAACTCGATTACATGATGAATCTGATCCAACTCCTCACCGACCAGCGAGCCTACAAAGGAATTACTCACTCCCGGTGGGGAGCATCATGGAATTGGTGATGGAGAAGGGTTGGTGATGATGAAGAACAAAGATCCCCCTCTCCGGAGCCCCAAACGGACTCCAGATCTGGCCTCCCGAGGAAGAAAAGGAGGTGGAGGCGACTCCCTCTTGTGGATCGCGATAATTCTTTCTCCCTGATTTTTTTTCTAGAAAAATGGGATTTTATAGCGTCGGTTTCAGGGTCCGCGGGGCCACCAGGTGGGCACAACCCACCTGGGTGCGCTAGGAGTGGGGGCGCGCCCTGGTGGGTTGTGCTCACCCAGGTGCCCCCCTTTGGTGGGTATTGGCTCCAGAAATTCGTATTATTGATATAAAAAATCCTGGCAAAGTATCGTTCCATTACGAGAACTTCTATTTCTACACAAAAACAACACCATGGTAGTTCTGCTGAAAACAGCATCAGTCTGGGGTTAGTTTCATTCAAATCATTCAAATTAGAGTCCAAAACAAGACGAAAATGTGTTAGGAAAAGTAGATATGTTGAAGAACTATCACACAGTAGCAATTTCTAAATCAGCAACATTCCTAGATATTAGTGTGGGCATTATGATTAACTATGACAACCGTTAAATATGACATTACTTTAATGGTGCCATTGCTTCATTTTACAAGCAACATTACATTAACAGCTGCTACAGAGTTGGTATTTGGGCACGGGAGAGTAGGCGGACCAGGACAGTTGCATTTGTAACGAAAAGAAGCAACTTATCTTAATGGTAAATTTATCAGGACATGAAAAAAAGTGCCATTGATTCATATTACTGGAGGCATTACATTGAAAACAACATTGGTTTAACGTGTCCTTACTTTTAATAGTATGACTGCTACATTTTAATAGTCGCATTACATAAGAGTGGCTTGGGGCAGCAAACATCAGAACAAGATATCTGGGATGGTCCCATTTTTTTTCGGTATAGCCACCTTATACTATGTGAGGCTAGCAAATCTAGTGCTGGACTTACTCTGTTGACTTGTCCCCCAGTCCCCACTTTCTTTCCTTTTTCAACCAATAGATCAAGTTTATATTGAGTTTGTACTGCGTTTCCCTTTATTCCCCTATAAGACCAAGATACCAATTGGATAGCCAGTCTATGCTACTTTTTGCCCCCCAATATTTCCTCTTTCGATTAAGTCCTAGATTCAGGTAACAAATCTTCCTGCACCCACCCCCTTTCTTCCTGAACCAAGTAGTACTAGATTCGAGTGCATGAACTAGTTTTACCTCTTAACAGTAAAAATTGAGGTGGCTTTCAAACAGCCGATCGATCCTATCTACGAGAGGGCCTGAGAAATAGTAAAATATACAAATGCAGCGACATCAGGAGCTCGGGAAGTAGAGCAAGGCCAGTTTAGAAGGAAGTTATACCTGAGGGCCGCCGGGATGTCGCTTGGTGGGCGGAGGGTGTCCAAATCTACCCACACTACGGCAGCGAGGAAGAAGGAGTCGGAGGCCCTCCCTAGCCAACGGTGCTGGCGAGAGAATGGCATGGCACGCTGATTGGGATGCGCCGGCAGTGGGTAAGAGCCGTCACCGAGGACGACTGGGTGAACGTTGCACCTTCTCACCTTCCCCGGCCGAGAGGATCCGGCTGGATCTGTGACCAACAGTGAGCAACACTAGCAAGTACAAGATGGCTGGATCTGGAGAGGGCGAGACAGTGTGAAGTGAGCAACACTAGCAAGCAAGCGCGGAGGCACCTGCCTATATAGTGGAGTACTTGTTTTCTTTTGTCTACCGGAGCCGGCTTGACCTTGTCAATGACTCTCGAGAAGTCTTCATGCATGTGCCCATGAGGCGCAGTTGTCGTCATTTTGATCAGAAGCACCGAATTATAACATATAACATGAAAAAATGCCACATGACAAGAAACCATAACCTCACAACCCAAAGGAGACAACATGAATCCCGACGGACAATCTAGACGAGGATCAAAGATCGAATTAAAGATAAATTTGTAGAGAAGGGGTCCATCGATAGATGTCCTAATTAACATAGCCGGCTTGACCTAGATGGCAGCCGAGTAGTCTTCGTGCATGTGCCACCAATGACCGGCACCTTGGAGGAACTCAGTTGTCGCTGTTTAACCCTCGCAGTGATCCGAAGCACATGACACCTAATATTGTGAGATGACAAGAAACCTTTTTTTAGATTTCTCATCAGAACTAAAGCCCTGTACAACGCAGCCTGCATGATATGTAGACAATAGCCAATCCAGGCATGTCTGCTGGAGTCTAGTCACATGCATGGACGAACTGATCTTCCGTGTCATGCAGGGATCGTCCAGGAACCAACGTATGTACAACACTTCTCTAGTACTATCGCTTGTCTCTCTCTTCTATTAACTCACCCGACTTGCGATGCTAGAGAGTTTGCCTATGGTCGGTACTCAATTGCGGTCCCACATGTGTGTGCAAACACAATATGATGGGCGTTCCATTCAGAGAGCGGCGTGCCAGACCGACCGACCGTCTGGGGTGCGACGCGAATGAGAACGGGTGTGTTGAATACTCCGTACGTGTGTACCACCGTTTTCTTGAGGCTTTGATCCATGGCGCAATCCATGGATACAAAATTAATATACTGTACTATTTAAAAGTCAAGGCGGGGCTTTTCCTGCTCGGTAGGTGGGGCAGTTCCACCTAGTCGGTTCGACAGAGACGCGAGAAGATGAGGGAGTAGGCTTCTGCAAACTTAGGGATGTGTGATTTAACAGCGAGTTACTGCTGGACAAGTGGGGCCCCATGATTTGACTTGCCATTATGATTTTAACTGCTATGCTATGACTGGCGTGAGTCTCCTAATTCCTGACCACCACCATGGTATACAGGTGCCTCTCCCAATGCTCGCATGAGAGCCTACTCCTCCACTTTTTCCTTGACTCTTTCCTCCACATATGCAAAAATGCCATGTAAGCGGGCTTATAGCCCACTATTGTACATGTTCGTACAAGTGCTAAGCCTGCCACATAGGTATAATGTCTGATGTGGCAAGTTAATTAAGAAGAGAGAGACTAGTTTGGTGACCCCAGGAAGAAATGGTGCTAAGCACGTGTACCTAGGTGAAAAGACAATTTTGAGTCTATAGCTAATTAAATGAACCAAACTTAGCAACAAAAAAACTAAGCACCTATGGATTGGGGACTTGAGTTTCCAAGGCATTTAATGCCCTTAGCACCTAATCTAAGCATCCATTTCATTGGAAGAGGTCACTCCTTGGCAAATGCAATAAATACTATGAAGAAAGAGATCGAGAGAAGTAAAAAAAAATACTCTGATAGCCAACCTTATACGTAACCTTGTTGTATGAGTGACTAAGTGATGACTATATATGACATGCCAACATGAGATAGGCTAATGCACCATGTTAAATATCCAAGGGCGCAAGCGAGGCGACGGTCGTGGTAGGCGCGACATGATATCCCTTGGATCTGAGATCGAATGGTTGCATGCTAAGTTGCTGAAAATTTGCAGAATAACCCTCCAAGATAGGATATTCACCCATAGGTCTAGAATCACGCCATGCAACCGTTCGATTTCAGATCCAAGGTCCCTCGGAAGCCCGTATCATGGGAGAATGGAAAGCTTCATATCTCCTGTAATTTTCCCGATGCTTGACATGACATCGAAAGCCATTTAATTGGGCATCAAGTAGACATGACATCTAATTGGGCCCCATAGTACTGTGCATGAATCCATTTATCCACCAGGCAAGCCACTACCCTTACATTCACATGCCCCACTCGGCATTTTTACAATCGAAAAACCGCTGGCTGTTCGCTCCTACTCGTCCCGAGACATCCTTTAACATTACAGCACTTCGCTCCAAGTCATCCCGTCCTTTCAGGTTATGGCAGTTCCACTAATCCTAACCCTCCTCCCAATTCCATGGCGTCCCAAATCTCCATGATGAGTGGTGAGTACAAGGTTAGGACCATCATCGACGATGGGTTCGACGTCATCTACACCCATTCTTCTGCGAAGGTGAAAGAATGCCTTGATCGCTTCAGACGCATGTTCAAAAATTCAAATGATGAGTGGGTTGCTGGGCTAGATGTTAGGGATATCACAACCTTGGAAAAAGAGAAGAATGTGAAGGAGGAAGAGAAGATGCAGCCCGCCATAATCTAGGTTTGTGTGCATGACTTATGCCTGGTCTACCACATATGACATGCCGACGTTGAGTGCGAGGCATTTAAGAACATCTTCAAGGGTGACCTAGTCAAATTCTTTACTATAGACTTTATGTACGACAGAACAGTCCTGGGTCGGATAGGCCTCGTTGTAGGCAACCGCTTCGACCTCCAGAAGAAAGGGTTGATGCCCTCCCATGATCAGCCTCCAATGCTGACCCTGGAAGGAGCCATGGTTCATCCTTCGTATGGTAAACTACACAAACCTCTGCTCAAGTTTCATCGTGCAGGGCAGTGGAATGTACTAGATATAGACCACATCCACTATGCTGTAATGGATATCTACCTTTGTTTCAATATCTACTAGGGTTGGATGAAATGCAAGAGCCAAGTGTGCGGTTCAAGCAAAGAAGTATTGGCCAAGAGGAAGAGGGACAAGGACGAAGTCGAGGACGTGGACGAGGAGTTCGAGTAAGGTGGCAGTGCTGTTGCTCATGGTGGTTCTAATACAGTGTCTACCGGATTAGTTGCTTATTTTAATTTCAGGTGTACTTAGTTTTATTTGAGGGTTGTGTTGTGCTGATCCCCCAACAGAACTATGTTATGTTTCTTCTCGTTACTTTAACTCTTTAGTATGTACATACTAGTATTTCTTACAGTTCATATTTTAGTTGGTATAGAACAACCACTCGTTTCATCACATTATATACGTACAATATATATGGCCAACATCATATGGCCAACAATTTTGTTGTCAAAGAATTTTAGGGTGCTTAGTTTTGTCAAAGAATTTCAGGGTGCTTAGTTTCATTTGAGGGGTGTGTTGTGCTGGACAGCATTATTGTGACGCAAATCTGCTTTTCCATTTTATAATGACACAAATACCAATGGACAAACATGCCAGCTCTCCCTCTATCTCACTACAGTAAAATAAAGTGTGGGGCCTACTTGATCCCAACAGTGTTCTTATTTTCCTGTAAAATTATTCGCTTGGTTACTCCTGACATGCGGGGCCACACTTATCATTGTGATAATCGGCTTATTTTTGTCATATAACATGGTCAACGGGTTTAACGTGAAAATAACAATGTCTAATTGTATTTTGAGCAACATCTAACTTAACAATGGCATTTTTGAGATATCTAATTGCATTTTGAGCAGGCATCTCATGGATCGATGACATTTTTGAGTAGTTGTAACTTCTAATGGCAAAACTGAGTAGTGATCCACAACTAGTGGCATAAATAATAAGAACCCAAGAATTAAATAGGTATGCTAATTTCTTTAATAGAATTTAGCACTCCATTTAATCACGTACTAGCTTTTTTAATAGTACTATATGCATAATTTGGCGACGAGCGCTCTCTATATGTACCACCTTTTTTGTTTAATTTCATCTTGTTAGTTTTGCTCCATGGCGCAATCCATCGATACTACTATTGTACAAAAGTATACATTTTTAATAGACTGGAGGGTCGGGCAGTTTAGCTTGGTCTGTTTCAAGAGAGGCAATGGCCTTTGTGATTTGATGGCTCATTACAGCTGGAAGGCGGGGCCTTGTGATTGGACTGCTCGTATAAATGTCCTGACGACTTGTGGAGGATCAAAGAACTGCGGTACGCTCAAGTTTTCAACTGGAGTACGACAGAGGAGCAGGAAACATGGTAGCCAAGTGCCATTTGGCGATAAAAATGATCTAATTTGTGAGTCATCTCATTGTTAGCATTGTTCTATTCATGCCTCACAGAGAACATGACACGTGCGGCGAAACACCAGAAGCAAAAGAAGGAACACAGGAGCAAAAGAAGAAGGAAGATTATCACCCCAAAAAAGAAGGAAGACGCAGACACAAGTCTAGGGTGCTGCTCTCTACTACATGAAGGGTTGCTGGCCACGAAGTCGTAACTGCTTCTTCATCGCCTCCACCACCTCCATCTCCTTGCGCGTCTCCTCCGCCATCTTCTTCATTCTGTCCCTGATGCGGGATTTCTCGACATGAGCCTTCATCATTTGTTTCACGGCCGCATTACATACCTTGACAGCAGTCGGGTGCTCGATGCGGAGCATCTCCAACTCCTCCTTTTGTTCCATGACAAGGGCCTGCATCATCTTCATTGAGTAACTACTATTCTCATGCACCTTCTTCCAGTCAACGTTCTCCTGCTTCAGCAGGTCAAGCTTGTGGCAGAGCTTCGCCTTGTCCTCCTAAAGTTGCAGGATTTTTCCGGTCGCCTTCTTCTCCAAGGCAATGCTCTTCTTCAGCAGCATCACCAAGCCGACGGTCAACTCCCCCTACTCATTGAGCTTAGCGGGCATGTCGTTGAGGCTCTCCTTCTGCAGCTCCACCAAGCTGTGGATGAACTCCTTCTGCTTATTGAGGTGATTATTGAGCTGAGCAGTCATGTCGGCATGTTCGCCTCCGCGGCTAGGGCGCTCCTGGGAGCCATCGCCTGCCCGTGAGAGATCTTTCGAGGTCTATGCGAGGCGGCGGTTCCTCTCTTTTTTCTGCAGCCTTGGTTACTGCTCCCTTGTTATGGGTAGCTCTCGACATAGAGCTCTGCACACCGGCCATGTCAAGGACGAACGAAGAAGAATGACTTATGAGGAGGAAGGTAAAGTAATTTTCGGTTAGGTAGTTCCCCTTTTTATAACCTAAGTACTAGCACTAGTACTAAAACCTGCATAGTGGGAACACGTTCAGGTTTGGTACGTACTAGTAAGTGTGAGCAGGATTGCACTTAATTGTAGCACTAGTACTTTGGAATGTGATGGGAACAAGGTAAAGATTAATTGATGGTTTTGGTTTCGAAGCCCGAAACGGCTCCAGATGAGTTGAGTGGAACATAAATTACAAGTACTCCCTCTATCTCAGTTTACAAGGCTTGCACATGTATCTAGGTCGTCAAGGTAACTTATATAAAATAAATTGTTTAACACAAAAAATATATCATTAAAAAATAGAATATTTGAAGTTTGTAATGATATATTTTTCATAATGTATGCTTCTTATTAAGTTGGCTAAACTAACAACCTAGGTACACGTGCAAGACTTGTAAACTGAGATAGAGGGAGTATCACACCATTAAATGTGATCTCACAAGTCAGTGGTGTAACTGGTCGTACAAGTCAGACCAAGCATTATGGGTACCCAGGATATTGTTTCTTGAGCTCTTCTGAAGTGGTTTCAGTTCTGGACTTGTTTTGCTGCGGCGTTTATTTGCACTAGTCGCCAACTATGACAACCAGTGTATATGATATGTTGTTTTGTTCCCTATGTTTGCACTGGTGGCAAACTTTGATGCCCAGTGGATGTAATATGTGTAATAGCCATGATAGCCTAGCATAAGTTGCTTGCTTATTTATTTCCTTGTTATCTTGTTTATTTGTTTGCTTGTACTTAGTGCAGTTCTTTTTCTACGGTTTGCTAGTGGCTGCAATAACCTATTTTTTAAAACTAGGCCACAATAACCATGGGCTACATATTTACAGTAGTTACCATGGGACTCCTACGGGCCATAGAAACAATGGGCCTTCTAAGGGCCGTAGAAACAATGGGCCTTCTACGAGCCGCAACATCAATGGGACTTCTATGGGCCGTATGATCAATCAGCCAAACATGTGCCAATAACAGACCGCATTATGCTCCGTAAACGTGCTAGATTTGGAATCATCCGTTCGTGAGCCGACAATAACGGGCCATCATTAATGGGCCGTATTTGATGACGCCATGAAAACAGCCCAACGGATTAACGGGCCGCAAACAGGCCGATTGTAACCACGGGCTGAATTTGGCCCACAAGCAGAAAAGGCCATTAACAGGCCGTAAGTAACCGAATGCTGGAAATGAGCCCAAGAATAAATGGGCCCTGAGAAGGCCGAAAGATAACACGGGTTGGAAACGGCCCAATGGAATAATGGGCTGTTAATGGGTATACAGCGGTACACTGTTCATTGCAGGCCAGATTCACCACGGGTCGTTAATGGGCAAATAGTTACAAATGGCCTTGTATGGGCCGAACGACATCATGGGCCACACATGGGCCGGAAGTTACAACTAGCTGGAATCATATTGGGCGGCCGAGATGAAGATACTGGGCTTAATTCCGATAGGCCATAACAGGTCGTGAGTTAGCGGGCCGTAAATGGGCTATGTACGAACAGGCCGTTAACAAGCTTTCTATGGGCCGTCCCGTTACGTTTTGACCAAGTCAAACGGGTCGGCCTTTTCACCGGAATGGGCCTTTGTTGGGACGTGCCATGTGTCTTTGTATCATAGGCGCCTCCTGTCCAATGCATGGATGACATCTGTCCCAACGGTGAGCCAACATGTGATTCCTCCGGCCAATGAGAATTTTACACGTGGAAAATACTTATTGGTCCAGGCTATTAGCGGGTTATCGGATCCAAAACATGACCCGATAACTTAACGACAACCCGTTACGGTGGATGCCATGTGTCGGTCATGCCTGACGAAAGCACTTCCATGGCGCGCCATTTATCGTCATTGAAGTGGACACTTCCGTGATGATAATTTTGGTAATGTCATGGAACACTTCTACGACAGCACATGTATGACTATCTTGATTATGTCAAAAAATTGTCATGGATGTACATGCATGACAGAAAATGTGACCTACTGTGACAAACACGTATCATCACGGAAGTGCATTTTTTTGTAGTGTTTGGCGCGCTCTGCCGGAGGCAAAGCCTCCCACAAGGCAACATCCAGTTCTTTCCAAAGCTCCTCAAGGCCGGGGGCTCGGCGGGCGGCGCGGCATTCTCCTCATAGCGGGGAGCCGACGCGTCCTTCGACGCACATGCTTGCGAGATTGGGAACACCGACACGTCCACCTCGATGCGTCGCGGGGAGGAGCGGAACGCCAATGCGTCCTCGTCGACTAGTGGCGGCGAGGAATGGCACGGTGACGAGTGACCGTTCGCGCGGTGTAGCGAGGGGCGCCTAGGGATTGGGAGTGGAGATGCCATGGTGGTCGACGTGAGAGGGGGGAGCAGATAGTGATGAACGTGAGCGTTCTTACGAATGCCATGGGAGGCGCAGTATTTATAGCGAGCAATGGCACACCTACATATGATATGGACTAAGCTGCACTAACTTAATCACAGGTCCAGTTGCGTCACTGACATGTGGGCCAGACGCCTATTGGGCCCACATGTCAGTGACCCAATGCACCTGGAGTTAAGTAACTGAAGCAGCGTCCTATAAGATATGTTGCGTGATTAACGTAACAACTACGTGGGCATATTTGTTGGAGTAAATTACGGGGGAGGGAATGGGTGGGAATATTGCTGGTCACAATGAATTGGACGAGCGCAGGGGAGGAGAGTCATGCATGCAGATTTTTTCTATACGAGGTGGAGTGGTGGGACTGCCGGAGGGAGAAGGCACTAGTAGAAAAAGGGTTAAATGCGTAGCTCATTAATCCCGGTTTGTATTTGAGCCGGCACATATGTGACCAATAGTGCCTGTTCCAACGGCTAGGTGGGCGGCGCTCATTAGTACCAGTTCATGGTGAACCTTTAGTACCGGTTCATGCCACGAACCGGTACTAAAGAGGTGGTGGTCTTTAGTACAGGTTGGTGGCTCCAACCGGTAGTAAAGACCCCCCTTTAGTACTAGGTGGAGCCACCAACTGGTACTAAAGGTGGTGGCCTTTAGTATGGGTTGGTGGCTTCGACCGGTACTAAAGACCCCCCCTTTAGTACCGGTTGGAGTCACCAACCGGTATTAAAGGTGGTGCGCTGCCACCCGCAGTGCACAATGTTTAGTCCCAGCTCGCTAGTTGAGAGGAGCTGGCACCGGTTTATAAGCCCCGCCGCGGCTACCGTGTCGAGATCCTCTCTAAGCAGGCCTTTGTGGGCCTATTGCATGTCTTCTGCCCTGTGGAGCCTACTGGGCCATACGGGCCTGCATCCTGACCCAACTAGAGGTTGGGTTTCTAGTCGTATGCAGGCCGTGTCGGCCCAGTAGGCGGGCTGTTTTTTCTTTATTTAAAAAAATCTGAAAAAACCTAGTACAAAAGGTCCCCCAGACCACGGCGCGCCTCGTGCCACATGGTGGGCCTTTGGTCCCGGTTCATGTTGAACTGGGACTAAAGGGGGGACCTTTAGTCCCCACTCTTTAGTGTCGGTTCTAGAACCGGTACTAAAGGTCCTTACGAACCGGTACTAAAAGTCATTTTTCTACTAGTGAGGAGAGTCAAGCAGCCGTTCAGATTTCAAGGTGCATTAAATTATTGCATGCGATGATTAAGGCTGACCATAGTGGTGGTAATGTGGTATCTTACTAGATGGTATCATGCACACGGGAATAGCAAACATGATGATGTGACAAAAAATTAAAGTAGAGAGGGGGGTTAGAGTAACATAGGTAGATACTATATCATGTTAAAGGTAGTCCCATATCATACACTAGTATCATGCACATGATACTAGTATATGATACCTTCTACTATGAGTAGCCTAAAGAGAATATTGACTAATCTCTACTCTCTATCTCGGCTCTTATCTCTATTTTCTACTCTATATATTTATTACTCCTATAAAAATCTTAGTTGGTGGTGATGGTGTGTTTGCCTCTGGACAACGTGAGCCGTTCGATCTACTTGGAACCAATGGCTGAGATGTGTGTGCATAGAGACATGGCCTTGCCACCGGAGGTATAGCAGATATTTACCCACCTCTGCCACCATATAAAATATGGAACTACTCATTCCAACCTCATTTCCTTTCTGGTTCATCTCCTTGGATTCTTGCCAGCAGTGCTGAAGGTTCCTGAACATGGAGTCCAGACTCTAGAAACCACTACAAAAACTATTCCAGCGCCTCTATCTTGGTAAGAGTAGGTGAAAATCTTGAATCGAGCCCTTTAAACTAGAAGGGAGGTAGTAGTACTCTAATAGCTAACCTTGTTGTTATTACTAGATAGGACATAGCACGCACCAGGATGGAGGAACTAGTCTGCATTGTGCATTTAAGTTTTGTTTGAAGTCAATGTACCTCTACTTTGACCGAACTTATAGAAAAATGTATCAACATTCACAATGTCAAATCTATATTTTTATACTAATTATAAAACATAGTTTCTATACTCATTATAATCAATATTTTAGATATTGATATTTTTAGTATAAATTTGGTCAAAAACTTTGCAAACGGTCGACGGAAGTAAAAAGGACGAGAAGGAGTATCATGCATGTGGAGTAGGAAAAAAATTGCTCATTTATAGCCGGTCAAAGTCTCAAAGGGCGCGGCCACGCGAGGGAGGCAAATGTCATGGGAGGCGCGACGGTTGGCGGAATTAAGTGAAGTTACATTCACGCGCCGGCATGGCATGCGAACAGGAAGAAGCTATACCGTCAGGCCTACGATATGGGTCTAGTAGACATGACATCTACTGGGTCTCGCATAGTACTCAAGAACTCTTTGAGGGCTTGCAGCCATTTATCCACCGAGTAAGCCAACAACCCCATGCCGTTCACACACCCTACTCGTCCCCGTCTTCTACCTTACAATAGTTCGCTCCCAATCATCCCATCCTTTCACATTACACCAGTTCAACTTCTCCTAACCCTCCTCCAAAATCCATGGCATCCCAAATCTTCATGGTCGCCGTTGAGAACTAGGTTAGAGCCATCACCGGCAATGAGTTCATCGTCATCTACACCCGTGGATCCGCGATGCTGAAAGAATGCCTTCCTCGCTTCCTATGCATATTCAACAGTTCAAAGGATGAGTGGATCGCTGGGCTAGATGTTGAGTACACCACAGTCCTGGAAAGGGAGAAGATTCTAAAGGAGGCAGAGAAGAAGAAGCCTACCGTGATCCAGGTTTGCGTACATAATCTATGCTTGGTCTACCACATATGCCATGCCGACATTGAGTGCCAGGATTTTAAGAACTTCCTCAAGGAAGAAAGAGTGAAATTCGTTACTGTAGACTTTAGGAACGATAGGGATGTCCTGGGCCGGACAAGCCTCGTTGTAGGCCAGCCCTTCGATCTCCAGAAGGAAAGCCTGGTGTCCTCCTCTCAGCCTTCAATGCTGACCCTGGCAGTAGCCATGATTGATCCTTCGTACACTAAACTGAAGAAACCTCACCACGAGTTTCATCATGCATGGGAGTCAAAGACAATAGATGAAGATCACATGCTGTACATAGCACTTGATGCTTACCTTTGTTTAAATATCTAGAAGGGTTGGATGAAGAAACAGAGCCCAGTGTCCGGTTTAGGAAAAGAAGCATCGGCGAAGAGGAAGTGGACTCGGAATCGGATTCTGAGTAAGGTGGCCGTGCCGTCGCTCATGCTAGTTCTACTGCAGTGTCAAGAGGACTAGTTGCTTAGTTTTATTTCAGGGGTTTGTTGTGCTGAGCCCCTAGCAGAACTATGTTAATGTTCTTTCTCGTTATTTGAACTCTTTAGTACGTACAATAGTACTAGTATTATGTCTTACTACTGTTCTTCTTGTAGTTGGTACTACTCCTCGTATCTTCGTGTTCCTACTATACTTAATACGTTCGTACTAGTAGTATAATTTGGGTCAGTCGATTTGTGAAAGAAGTTCGACGGAGTGAAGGAAGAAGACGGCAGAGAAGCTACCCTAGTATCTATATTAGGGTGGCAGGTTGTCCATGATCTATCTTATGAGTGTTGTGTGTGGAATGTAGTTCGCTGGAAAAAATCGATCGTGCCTGGGGTTAAATGGATAGTAGTGGTGGGGGGAGCATGGCGGTGGCAGGCGGTTCAGGGGAGGGCAGGGCGGCGGCAGGCAGTTAGGCATGTGGTGGGCTGGCGGCTCGATGCTTGAGAGAGAGAAGATGAACAGTGCATCAATTTGGAGGTTGAAGAAGCCCTTCTGGCCATCCATGTTGCATCCAGCGGCTCACAAGAGTCGACTTACCCAAATTGCTCCTTCAGATTGTAGGATCCACATGGCATTCAAGGTCTCAAGGGTAGATTCCGTGTCCGCACCCGGTGTGCGGGCTCAGCGCGAGCGCGACCAACTTTCGCCGCGACAACCACCATGTGTGCCTCCTCCGCACGGGGGGAGACAACAATGACATGCTAGTTCCTCCTCGCCGGCATGCTGGAACACGCACTCATCCTCCTCTTCATACGATGTGTGCACAGACGCGGCTCCACCAGCAGCTCGCGTGCTTGGCAGTGTGGCGGCATCGCGAGGAGGGACTACAGTCGACGTGAGCGGGCGAGCCTTCGGCTTCATGGCATAGGGATGGCGGCGACACGGCGGTTATGGGCGAGAAATGATTGGACAGAGCAGGCGAGCGCCAGCATGCGCAACGGTGGCGGCATCATATTGATGAGTGCGCGTATCGGAGCTTAGTTTATTTTATATACGGTTGGTCAAACATAAAAGAAACCGTACTAGTACACGTAAACATTAGACTGAGGCAGTGCTTATATTAGTTACCACAACCACGATACGGAATCCTGTGCAAGCGCGTGAACCACGGCCGTGCGGTCGATCAAATGGTGTGTCACCGTGTCGTGCTCGAAGGACATCCACCGAACCTTTTTGTCTATGTGAAAACAAGCCCCGAATAGTACTCAATTTTTTTTCCTGGAAAAGTTCTTGACGCTACAATATTTCCATACATTTGAATTTAGCTCTAGTTCGTATTTATTTGGATTTGGACATTTTAGGTGCTTCCTGGTTTTTCTAATACTGATTTTGTGTGTGTGACTGAGAGAGAACGTGTGTATGTGTCCATATGTGTGTTGTGGCGGAAGGGCAATGTGGAGATGGTGTGCGTGTGAAAGAGACATAGAGAGGTGTGAATGTGCAAATGATCATGTGTGAGTGAGACATAGACAGATGTTGATACGTTGTGTATACATGAGAGAACGGTCTTCTGTTTGTACTTGTGTGTGAGTGTGTGTGTGTGAGAGAGAGAGAGAGGAACATCCATAACACAACAACCATCTCTCTCGATTCGTCCGTCCCTCGAATGATTGCATGTAACACATGCATCAATGCACACATTTTGCCACCATCACCCGGCCTCTGCCCACCTCAAGGCCCGCACATCGCTCTCTATCTCGCACGCACAATCTCTTCGTGAAAACCCTATTTAGCATGTAGCTTTCTGGCACATACACACACATTTCTCTCCATAGGTTTGATTTCTCTCAATATCTGACATACACACACACACCGCACAAACACTCCCCCTCCCCCGAGCACACAATTCATCCCCATCCAAGGTCATATGGCAACCACTCTCGCTTGTGCTTCTCTGCACCCCAGCATGCACAACACCTCAATCTTCAAAGAGGGCATCGAGGAGATTTAATATGGCGACCACACTGCACTACAGAATGCGGGGCCATTTGGAAGCTGGATGATGTGATGATGGCTGACTAACTCCTCCCCCCTCTCTCTCCCGCACAAAATTATCAATCCCTCTCTCTCTCCCGCACAAATTTATCAATCGCTCAACCCACAAGATCCTTCCCCTCTCTTCCAAGTTTTTCCAGCTCTCTCAACCGACCCATTGTCTCGTCTCCTTCCATGTGTACAAAATCCGGATGCACACACATCTCATGTATATTACATGTCTCGATCTTTCTCACAGACCTAACTTCTTCCTCTCTCTTTCTCTCTCTACCTCTCTCTCTCTATCGTTAGGTTTGTCTCCTACTCTCTCGTCCACATACTTACAATCTTTCCCATCCTATCTGCTCCATCTTCGCAAGCTCTCTCTACACGTTTCATTCACACATTGGGATGTGTTCATAATGTTGTTTTTATAATGGATGATGTAGAGTTATGGTTGGTTTTTTTGCCTCCTACAAAGTAATAACTATGAAATGCATTTAGATTCTCATTTGACTAGGATTATGTGAGTTTGAGCATATTGTGAGGTACTATAGACCTCGTATATATCTTGGAATTCAACAATGATTGTACCTATTCAATTGTATAGACCATTACATTCGAAGTCAGCTGCCTAAATATTTCTTTCACAATTACAACAAATGATTAATTCACGACAAACTAAGAAAACAAATGTGTACTCCCTCCGTTTTTATTTAAGTCCGTGTATTAGCATTGGTCAAAGTCAAGTTTTGTAAATGCTCAGAAAGTTTATAACAAATAATATTAACATATACAATAACAAATAAATACCATTAGATTCATTATTGAATGTACTTTCACATCATACATATTTGTTATGGTAAATGCTTATATTTTTTCTATAAACTTGGTCAAACTTTAGGAATTTTGACTTCGGTCAATCCTAATATGTAGAGTTAATAAAAATGGAGGGAGTACTAGTAGTCACTAGTACTACTCGCTAGTTGCTTAGCCCAATCAGCCAACACGCCACACAGGGAGTTCAGTGTCACAAAATTTTGAGGTCGGCCGGAAAATCTCCCGCGACCCTGATTCGAGCAGTGCGAAGTTACCATCATAGCCTTTGGAACAGGCCTACGGATGACACTTGGTAGGGGGCTATTTTCGTAACTTCAGGTTCACCCTACCCAGCCAACCCCACCCCTGCACCCAGAGTAGTACACATGAATACTCCCCATTTTCTATCCCCACCACAAAATAGACATCTCCACGGCATCGCAGCCTTCGTGCTCCTCCCCTTCTACATTGGCGCACTCGTCCACCGCAGGGCATCTGCCTCATCGACGACCTCATACGCCGCACTGGAGCCGGTCCAACGTCGTCGTCGTACACGGAGCCTCTTCCCCGGCACCGTCTTCCACGGTCTCGGATCTGCTTCCCGGAAGCCGATGCCAAGCACAAAGCACCACCATCGTGGACAATGAACTGACTCCCGTTGCTGACCATGATGCACAGAGGCCGCCGCGACCATCGTTCTCCTCCTCGATTGGTAATGTGTGTATTGAATCACTTAGGGGTGCATGTGCAGTTCCAATTTTGTTCATACCTACCCTTCAAGTTTCCTGGTTTCTATTGTTCCCGTAAAAGTAATTGGTTATGGCATATCAGCTTGTAATTGTGAGTCGCTCCTGTATCGCGCTGTGCTTGGGTACGTTCTTCATCTGCAACTAGTAGTGTGGCAAATGATGGAATGTTTTTTAGAACTAGCAAGATGCCCATGCGTTGCACGGAACATCAAGATGCATTTGTATGAGTAGTTTATCTTTTGGGAGAAAAGGATGAAGGAGGGAAGGCTTTATTTGCAAATCTGGAGAGGGTGTGGGTATCTTTCTGCAAAATTGCCATAATTCCCTTCCTATCCGTCGGATATAAATTGGACGGCCTATATTGCAGGATGGCAGGCACACCATAATCACAAACTCTGTTTTTCAAAAGAGTAGAGAAGTAGAGATAAATATAAAATATAAAATAATTATAACAGTAGAGAAGAGAGTAGAGATAGCAGGGACGTTGGCAATGGATCGCGTGCGTGCGGGAAAAAGCGGCCGCGCACGCTAGTTTTGGCGCGTGGCATCCAGCGTGCTTTATAAAATCCAATGCCCTCCCACCGCTCTGTGCCATGCAACCGCTCTCTCCCCACTCTGCGCCTTACCACCGTTCTCTCCCTGTTGTTTCTCGCCTCACCGCCGCCGCGCCACCATGCCGCCACGTCACCGAGAAGCTTGGTGATACTGCGGCATCCGCGCGCACCCCTTTGGCGGCTTCTCCGTCGAGATCCAGTTTCGCGGGATGCGCCTCGGCCTCGACAATTTCTACACCGCCAACAAGGCCGCCCGTGTGTATGACGCGGCGGCACGGCGCCTCCGGTGGCCTTATGGAATATTGAACTTCCCCAATGTGCCGACGCGGGAGCGGGCGCAGGAGCTCGCGCCTCTGCTGCGGCTTATCACCGACGAGGATCGTCGGGACAACCGGAGGCGGGAGCACTGTCTTGGCATCGCTGAGATGGACGAGGAAGCCATGGCGCTGTGGCGCCAATGCTTCCCGCAGAACATCATCAATGAGCGTGAGTTCTACGCGCAAAGGAGGGCGAAGAGGGAGAAGAGGAGGGCAGAGCGAGCCACCTATCGCAAGGACAAGTGTACGCGAAAAGCGGATGTTCAATTCAATTCAATAAGACAACGATCGGTATCTTCGCGCCTACATTGAGACGTCGGAGGGGGACATCACTGAGGAGGAGTCGGACGACGAGGAGTAGCTGAACTATCTATTTTTATCTATCTATGCTATATCTATGCTGAGAACTATCTATGTCTCTACTCTCTATCTCTACTTGTCGATCTCAGCACTCCGCTCCCACAAAAACTGGCTATTATGCCGTTGTAAACGCTTTTTAAAAGCGCTACGTGTTGTGCTTATGTTGGAGATGCTCTAACATGGCAGACGAGTGCTTTAACATTACCCACAAGATGCGTGAGTATTACTAGTAGTATATTTTTCTTGCCATGTTGAGATTTTAAAATGACTCGTGCGGACATGCAGAGGAGCAATGCAGACCAAACACGGGATATTGTGGACATCTTCAAGGAGCCTGGCAAGTTAAAAAGGAGCTGCACCGAACCTGTAAAACGAGCTTTGGTAAGTAACACCCTTTCAATTACTTTCATTTAGCCTCGTGTTCTTCGATGTGTATATGCTGTAGTTTCTATTTCTCTTAGCCTCGTGTTCTTCAATGTGTAATGGGAAGAGTCTTAATCGTCCTAATGCTTTCGTTTTTAGCTTGATGTGGGAAGTGGGTGTTCTCACCTTGTAGTCTGTTTTTATATTTTTCCTTTTGAATTCACTTATTTGAGTCATGTTTATCTGGCTTCTACTAAATGTATCTGGGTTGCTCTAAGTATTCATCTAAAAAAGAAGGAACTTCATGTCAGGAAGCAGTTCCTGCGAGGAGGGAAGTATGGTCAACCTCGAGATCATGTTTCCAAAATTAGGCTGGATTACACACAAGGTGCCAGTTCCCTAATGATGTTGGATTAGACACAAGGTGAAAATTCCAGATGATGCTGGATTACACACAAGCCAGGTGGAGTCGTCAATTGTTCGTGTCCTCATGGATCTAGTAAAGGCTGAAAGAAAGTGTGTATCAACCCTTGAGAATGTAGCTGAGTTCCGAAAGAAGCGAAAAGAGAAATCAGATGCTCTCTTCACCCAAGCCAAAGAAGAGATGGAAGAAGCCATAAATAAGCAAGTAGAGGCAGAGCAGGCCAGGCATCTCCTGCTATCTAAAACGGTTCTCAATACAAATTTTCCTTCATTATAGCTAGGTTCAAATGTTTACCCAGTCAGCATTCCTGTTGTGATGTCCGTGCATGTAGCGATCCGACCTCAAACGGTCAAATCTCTATGCATAAGTGTCATCCCTGGATCAGTAATGCCGACACACACAATACTTGAAGGATTTATAACAGAGTATCTATCACACACTTATTACATCGAATGTCTCAAAAGATAGCTTATTACAATAAATATGGCATAAGGCCATCTAAGTAGAATAACTGCGGAAGGCTTGGAAGATAAAGTGAGTCCATCAACACTAACGGCATAGCTGAGTGCACGACAAACGACATAGCGCACCTTACTCTTCGTATGAAAAGTCTGCAACATGATATGTTGCAGCCCGAAAATGGGTCAGCACATGGAATATGCTAGCAAGATAACATAGTAGAGCAATGAACAAGTAAATGCGATCACTACATGCAAATATCGCTGGTGGAGGCTCTATGGTTATAATGTTTTTATGAAAAGCCAATTTTCCCTACAACAAAGGAATACATTTTATTTAACTATCATGGTAGTTGAACAACATTGAAAATGGTAAATCCCCATCTCAATCCCAATTAAAAGAAATTAACATCCCAACCAATTAATTTAGAGTGATGAGATCCACATGATTATTCAAGAACCAGATACTCAAAATGTCCATAAACATGGACACGACTAATCATGATTAGTTTGTACACTCTGCAGAGGTTTGCCCACTTATCCCGACAAGACTCGGTCTCCTTCGTTGTATTTCTCGCACTTCATGGTGTTTGAGAAACGGATGACCGAGACACAGTCTTTCCGAAGAGGTCACCTTAACCGATAGATAGGTCGGTACACCTACAATCCCCTACATCTGCTAGCCCATCATGGAAAGGTTTCCCACAAATTACTCAACTATGCTAGATCCCATAATGGCATGTGGCTGCACATGGAAGTTTCCAACATGAATAATCTTATGATCCCTTTGAGCCTGGGTGGCGAACCAAAAAGGACAGCACTGTATATCCCTAGGTGCCTGCAACGAATCCACCCAGATGTTTGTTTAAGTAGCCACCTTAAGTAAAGCATTAATTCATAATCTCACATCTTCCATGGATACACTCAAACCCAATTCATGTCTACGAGCATAGCATGTCAATAAGTAGCATAACGTTGAAGCAACTCCCATGGTTAGATAATACAAGGGTAATAGGTTCTACCGCATCATCTACTTCCCAAACCCACAAGTTAAGAGATCGTACTCATGCAATGTTTGAGGGTTGAAACTAATGCATAAAAACTAGGTAAAAGGGATATGATCAAAGTGTTACTTGCCTTGCTGATGATCCGCAAAACCTTGTGACTCGTAGTAGCACGCTGCGCACTCTAGGAATTCTAGCACAAACAAAAAATAGCATACATAAGCACTCAAGCAAAGATGCAAGGGGAAAACTTCAAATAACAGGATCGAATCTGAAAACTCAACTGAAGAGATTCAATTTGCAATAAGAATCAATTCAATCGGAGCTACGGAACAGAAACTACGGTAAAAAAACTTCAAAAACAAATCTTCTTGAAACCAAATTTTAAAATTGTCAAAACCTTGTTCTAGTTGATTAAACAAAAAGAGGGTTTTGCGGCGAAGATTTTGGCGTTGGTTTCACTGGATTTGGACAAACGGTTAAGAAACGGCGAGTGTTTGAAGATCGGGGGCTAATCTGCGATAAAAATAATCGCAGATAGGTCCGTGGCCGAAAATAAAATAAAAAGAAAAGACTAACGAACGAACGTTTGCTGTGTGAACCTAACCGGCATATATCGTTCGTTAGAACGAACGGACGGACAAACGTCCGCTAAATAAATAAACCGTCGAAAACCGAATTGATAAAAATAAAAAAAAGCATTTAGGGTTTAAAAAAACCGAATAGTTTTTACCTAAACCAAAAAAAACAACGGCGAGTCCGGCGAATGGCGGCGGCGGCTCCGGCGAGCGGCGCACTAGGGCTTGGGTTTCGGGGCGGGGCGGCTTGGTGGGCTGGGGCCTCGGGCGGCGGCTTATGAAGCCTGTCCGGCAGGACTCCGGGTCGGTCACGGCCCGTTTAGGTCGGTTGACTTTTTTTAAAACACATTCTGCCGGGAAAATCCTAAAAAATAAAATAAAAATCTAAAAATGCCAAAACAAATTTTCACCGTCTAAATAGAATATTTAGAAAAAGTGAACATTTTCTTGGCCTAAGAATGCAATTTTAAAAAATGCATATTTTTCTAATTCAAATAAAATAGCAATAAAATCCGAATAAAATTATTTTTTGATTTTAATAATTTTCCTACAATATTTTAATTACTTTGGAGAAGTCATGTTATCTCCTCTCATATATTTTTAATATTGGAAATATTATTTGGAGAGAAAAATAATTAAAACCAAAATGATCCACTTTCCAATATTTGAGAAAATTCAAATACAAAAACAATAAAATCCCCAACTCTCTCCGTGGGTCCTTGAGTTGCTTAGGATTTTGGGATCACAAAGCCAAAATGCAAATGAAATATGATATGCATATGATGACCCATGTATAACATTCCAAATTGGAAATTTGGGATGTTACAAACCTACCCCCCTTAAGGTGAATCTCGCCCTAGAGATTCGGGTTGGCTAGAAAATAGGTGTGGGTGGTCTTTTCATAGATCATCCTCTCGTTCCCAGGTGGCTTCATCCTCGGTATGGTGGCTCCACTAAACTTTGCAAAACTTGATAACCTTACTGCATGTAACTCGGCTGGCAAACTCGAGAATCTTGACAGGTTTCTCCTCATATGTCAGATCACAATCCAACTGAATTGCTTCCAGGGACACCGTATCTCTCAGAGGAATATCGGCCATCTCCGCATGGCACTTCTTCAACTGGGAAACGTCAAACACATCATGAACTCCTAACAGTCCTTCGGGTAACTCCAACTTGTTGGCCACTTCTCCCATACGTTCCAAAACTTGGTATTGTCCTACGAATCTTGGGGCTAGCTTTCCCTTAACTCCAAAACGTTTAACTCCTCGTAGGGGTGACACCTGAAGATATGCTCTGTCTCCGATTTCATAGACTACCTCCTTGCGTTTTGAGTCTGCATAACTTTTCTGCCTGGACTGAGCTACCTTTAGCCTATCTCGAATCAACTTAACCTTCTCTTCTGACTCTTTGATCAAATCTGGTCCAAACAACTGACGGTCTCCAACTTCATCCCACATCAACGGCATTCTACACCTTCTTCCATACAAAGCTTCGAAAGGTGCCATCTTCAAACTGGCTTGGTAATTGTTGTTTTATGAGAACCCCGCGTAGGGTAAATTGTCATCCCAACTAGATCCATAATCTAACGCACAAGCTCTCAACATGTCCTCCAGAATCTGATTGACTCTCTCGGTCTGTCCATTTGTCTGCGGATGAAAAGTTGTACTGAACTCTAGCCTGGTGCCCAAAGTCTGGTGCAGCTGGTGCCAAAACTTTGAAATAAACTATGTTCCTCTATGTGATACAATACTCCTCGGAACTCCATGTAGACATACGATCCTGGTCATGTATATCTTGGCCAACTTCGCAATTGTATAGGTGGTTTTCACTGGGATAAAGTGAGCCACTTTGGTCAGGCGATCCACTACTACCCAAATAGAATCGTATCCCGATCGGGTCCTAGGTAATCCGGTGATGAAATACATGCCAAGCTTATCCCACTTCCATTCGGGTATCAGCATAGACTGCAGTAATCCTGCTGGCTTCTGATGTTCTGCCTTCACTCTCTAACATACATCACATACGGCTACATACTCGGCAGTATCCTTCTTCATACCAGTCCACCAGAAACGCTCCTTCAAATCCAAATACATCTTGGTGTTTCCAGGGTGTATCGAGTATGGCGAGTCGTGAGCTTCCTGAAGTATCAACTTCCTGATCTTTGCATTATTGGGCACATAAACACGGTCCTCAAACCACAAGGTGTCGTGCTCATCCTCACGAAAACCTTTGGCCTTTCCTTTGCTCGTCTTCTCCTTTATCTCAGCAATTTCCTTATCATCCTTCCTAGCTTCTCAAATTTTTCCCAATAATGTTGACTAAATTTCTAATGCTGCAACAAAACCTCTAGGGACTATCTCCAAATGTAGCTCCCTGAGATCTTCAACTAACTCCGTTGGCAATCCTCCGCTTACGAGGGTATTGGCGTAACTCTTCCGGCTCAAAGCGTCTGCTACGACATTGGCCTTGCCTGGATGATAGTGCAACTTCATATCGTAATCTTTTATAAGCTCCAACCATCTCCTTTGCCTGAGATTCAACTCCTTCTGTGTAAAAATATACTTCAAACTCTTATAATCCATGTAAACATCACAATGGTTTCCAATAAGAAAATGTCTCCAGGTCTGGAGCGCATGCACTACTGCTGCTAACTCCGAATCATGCTTGGCTTAATTCAACTCATGCGGTCGAAGCTGACGTGAGGCATACGAAACAACTCTTCCATCTTGCATAAGCACGCCTCCAAGTCCTAAGCGAGACGCGTCACAATACACATGGAAATCCTTACATATATCTGGCAGAATGATCACTGGGGCTGTAGTCAAACGTTTCTTCAACTCCTGAAAACTTGCCTCACATTCATCTGTTCATTTGAACTTTATGTCCTTCTTCAACAACTCTGTCATGGGCTTTGCAATCTTAGAGAAATTCTCAATGAATCTCCGATAATATGCCGCGAGTCCAAGAAAACTGCGGATCTCTCCAACTGAGGTGGGTGCCAACCACTCAATGACCGACTGAACCTTTGTAGGGTCTACTGCTATACCTTGTCCTGATATAAGATGTCCAAGGAATCCCACTTTGTAATGCCCCGTATGTAATTTACCATATTTGTATTCCAACTCTTATCATTTTCGGCTCTAAGTTATGATATTCCCTCGTGGTTGGGGTTTTTCTTCGTTTTGCATTTTGTCCATGTCATGCATCTCATATAATGTCATCATGTGCATCACATTTTGCATTCGTGTTCGTCTCATACATCCGAGCATTTTTCCCTGTTGTCCGTTTTGCATTCCGGCACTCATATGTCCTCCTTTTCCTCTTTTCGTGTGCGGGTGTTAAACGTTCTCAGATTGGACCGAGATTTGCCAAGCGGGCTTGGTACACTACCGGTAGACCGCCTGTCAAGTTTCGTGCCATTTGGAGTCCGTTTGATACTCCAACGGTTAACCGAGGAACCGTAAAGGCCGCGTGTGTGTTGCAGCCCAAAACCCCTCCAAAGTGGCCCAAAACCCATCCAAACCCGCTCCATCCTCTCGGCCGTTCGATCACGATCGCGTGGCCAAAAACCGCACCTCATTTGGACTCTCCTAGCTCCCTCTTCCTATAAATATGTGCCCCTCCCAGATTTTTCGCGCAGTTGAGACCCTAAGAATAGATCCCGCCGCCACCGGACACGTCCGCCGTCACCGGACGCTCACGCCGCCGTCCGCATCCAATCCAGCGCCGCCACGTGGCACGCCCGCCGGCTCCACGCCGCCGGCCCCCCGAGCCCGCGAGCTCCTCCGCCGCCCACGCCTCGCCCACGAGCCTGCGCCGCCGCCACCGCGGGATCAGGTCGCTGTCTGGCTTCCCTACGCCGCCGCTCTTCCTCCCCGCGCCGCCGCCTCCCCGCACTGCCTTCCGCCGTCTCCGACGACCTCGTCGCTCACGCCGTTCAGCGTCCTCGCCGTCCTCTCGTCGTCCGGCGCCCGCCGCCCCAACTCCGGCCAATGCGTTCCTCTACCCCGGTGACCTTCTCCGTTCAACCTCGAACCGAGCGCCTGGATCTGGATCTGGGATACCCTAGGTTGACCCGTTTTTCCCCAAGTCCCTAATATTTTCTAGCCCTGTTCATCGCATTATAACTCTGTCATCGTAGCTCCGTTTTGGGCGTGTGAGATATAAAAATGTCTGTTAGGATGTCCTCTTCATTTTGTTCCATTGCACCGTGCTTGTTTGAGTTCATCTTGATGCCTAAAATGCTGTTGCAAGAGTGCTATAAAATGTTAGTTCCAAATTCTTAGCACATCTTGAGCATTTGTCATTTTTGCCATGATTATTGTGTGCCTCCTATGGACTTGAGCTCTACATGTCTTTTGGGCTATGCCATGCCATCTTTACAGGGGTGTGTGCCATGTATTTTTGTGATCAATGTGGTGACTATCACCAGCATGCAAAGTAGCTCTCGTGATGTTGCTGCTTTCAGGGACTTAGAATCCTACTGAGTCATTTCCCTGATGTTATTTTTATGCCATGTATTCATGTTGCTACAGAGTGATCCATGCCTCTTTTGAGTATGTTTAGTAAGGATAATTTTGACATATGGTTATGGTCTATCCATCCATGTCCTTGTTTGAATTTATGCAGTACCCTAGCATGACTCAATCTTGCTCTATGTTTGCTATAAAATATTCCTGGCAGATTGTTTATGTGTTAATCAATTTTGCCAAGGTTGTTTTAGTTGATCCATGCATGCTATGAACTGGTTCTTGTCTTGCTTGGCTTCATGATCATGTATTATTGCTGGGAGTATGCTTAGCTTTTCATGCAATGCCTTGTGTTGACTGCATCGAGCTCGCAAGCGTGCCTTCGTAACTCTATTTTTGCCATGTCCAGTTTTCTGCCAAGTCTGAATCTGTTAATGAAACTTGCTATGTTTACATGGGTGCCATCATGTTTTCTGTGCCCTTTTGGCTTATGGACAATAAGGGACTTTTGTTATATGCTTTGAGTAGATTCATGCAATGCCTTTCTTTGCTATGTCCTATTCCTGTAGCATGTTGATATCTAGCTCTGAACATTGCTTCCTGATGTTAATTCCTGACATGTTATTTCCACTAAGTCTGTGAAGCTGATATCTTTTGTACTTTTTCCATGCTTGTTTGAACCTTCTCTTGTGTGATTTAGCTGTAGCTCAGTGTTCATCTTTTCTCAAGCATCGTGAGTAGATCACTTCCATGTGCTTTGTTGCTATGTTAGAGTGCAGTAGCTTAGTTTCTTGGTGCCTTTTAGATGGCATCGTGCTGTTAATCGCAGTATCGTGCCATTATTGTTTTGCTTGCCATTTGCAAACCATGCATCCGATTCCAGTGATCTTTATATCGATTTCGACTGAAATCAACTCATATTTCCAGCGGCGCACTTGGTTTGCCAAGTTGAGGCCTGGTTCAATCTTTTCCTTCCGGAGCACGCATATGCATTGCATATTACATCCCGCATATCATGCCATGTTTTGCATCATGTTGCTTGCGCATTGCACCGTGTTTGATTGTGGTTTCTTTTGCTTTTGTTCTTGCCTTGGGTAGAGCCGGGAGACGAGTACGTGATCGAGGAACCCGTTGAGTACGCTTACGAGGATCAAGCTTACGTCAACTCGGAGAACTTTGTAGGCAAGATGAACATACCCTCGAAATCACTTCTATCTTTGCTTGCTAGTTGCTCGCTCTATTGCTATGCCGCGATACCTACCACATGATTTATCATGCCTCCCATATTGCCATGTCAAGCCTCTAACCCACCTTGTCCTAGCAAACTGTTGTTTGGCTATGTTACCGCTTTGCTCAGCCCGTCTTATAGCGTTGCTAGTTGCAGGTGAAGATTGGAGTTTGTTCCTTGTTTGGAACATGATTATTGTTGGGATAACATTATTATATCTTGTTTACTTTAATGCACCTATGTACTTGGTAAAGGGTGGAAGGCTCGGCCTTATGCCTGGTGTTTTGTTCCACTCTTGCCACCCTAGTTTCCATCATACCGGTGTTATGTTCTTTGATTTTGCGTTCCTTACGTGGTTGGGTTATAATGGGAAACCCTTGACAGTTCTCCTTAAAGAAAACTCCTCCAACAAGGCCCAACCTTGGTTTTACCATTTGCCACCTAAGCCTTTTTCCCTTGGGTTTCGCGGACTCAAGGGTCATCTTTATTTTAAACCCCCGGGCCAGTGCTCCCCTGAGTGTTGGTCCAACTTGTCAGCCGCCGGTGGCCACCAGGGGCAACTCTGGGTTGGCCTACCGGAAGTTTGGACAATCCAGTGTGCCTTGGGAACGAGATACGTGCAGCTCCTATCGGGATTTGTCGGCACATCCGGGTGGCTTTGCTGGTCTTGTTTTACCATTGTCGAGATGTCTTGCAACCGGGATTCCGAGTCTGATTGGGTCGTCTTGGGAGAAGGAATATCCTTCATTGACTGTGAGAGCTTGTGATGGGCTAAGTTGGGACACCCTGCAGGGTTTTGAACTTTCGAAAGCCGTGCCCGTGGTTATGGGCAGATGGGAATTTGTTAATATCCGGTTGTAGAAAACCTGACACTTAACTTAACTAAAATGAATCAACAACGTCTGTAGTCGTGATGGTCTCTTTTCGGCGGAGTACGGGAAGAGAACACGGTCTCGTGTTATGCTTGAACGTAAGTAGTTCAGGATCACTTCTTGATCATGATAGCTTATCGACCGTGCCTTGCATCTCTTCTCGCTCTCATTTGCGTAAGATAGCCACCATATATGCTAGTGCTTGCTGCAGCTCCACCTCACTACCTTTTCCTACCCATAAGCTTAAATAGTCTTGATCGCGAGGGTATGAGATTGCTGAGTCCCCATGACTCACAGATTACTTCCAAAACCAGATGTAGGTGCCGATGATGCCATTCCAGGGGATGCGACCGAACTCAAGTGGGAGTTCGACAAGGATTCAGGCCGTTACTATGTTTCCTTTCCAGACGATCAGTAGTGGAGCCCAGTTGGGGCGATCGGGGATCTTATGCATTGGGGTTGTCTTTATTTTGGTTCCGTAGTCGGACCTTGATTGTATTCTGGATGATGTAATGCTATATTTATGTATTATGTGAAGTGGCGATTGTAAGCCAACTCTTTATCTCTTTCTTATTCAGTACATGGGATGTGTAAAGATTACCCCTCTTGTGACATGCCTAAAATGCGGTTATGCCTCTAGGTCGTGCTCCGACACGTGGGACATATAGCCGCATCGTGGGTGTTACAAGTTGGTAATCAGAGCCTTCCCCAACTTAGGAGCCCCCTGCTTGATCGAACCGCTGGAGTTGTTGAGTCCAGAAAAATGTTTTGAGTCTTTTAGGATTATATATATCGGAGAGTAGGATTCTTTTTACTCCTCAGTCCCTTCGTCGCTCTGGTGAGGCCTCCTGACGTAGAGTTTTAACTCTTCTCTTCTGAAATTTCACTAAATTTTTCTTAGGATCACGCGGGTATCTTGGAATCGTTCCGATGGTTTTGTCACGAGAACATTGTTCTCGGTGCCTCCTGACATTTAGGGGTTGTGGCAGTGTCCCGGGGAGTTGAGCTCCGAGGTGTTGTCGTCACAATTTTATCGTTGCAGTTCTGGAATACCTGAGATTGCCGACATCGAAAATCTCCTTTATGCAGTTGTTGGTGAGATAAGCTCGACGCCACCCAGTACTGGAGTGGGAGTTCGGGAGTATTTCCATAACTCGTATAACGGATGCTTTTCGAAGGTTGAGGTAAATGATTTCCAAAGGTTTCTTGGTTATGTGTTGAAGGATGGATATAGCTGGATGCAGGATTTGCTAGTTTTGGGTGAGATATTATTCTTCCCCTATATCCTCAACACCCGATTGCATAACCAGAAAGTTTCGGGAGTTTCATAGGTGGGAATTCATGTAGCTCTAGTATTTCTTCCGCAGATATTTGGTTTGTGATTGGGTAATCCTTACCAATTATTTGTTCATATCTGTACCTTGTTGTTTTATTCATCTACCTTTATCTAAGTGGCTTCTCAATTTATGCAAGTGTGATCATTTAATTTGGAATTCATTCGTTCATTCTTGTTCGAATGTTAAGGCTATATGTTGCAATTTCGATCCATTTGATTCAGCTTGAATATATGTCTTTCAAGATGCTAACGGATGTCACCCTCTTCAGGATGGCTCCTCCAACGCATCAGAATCCGGAGCCACCGCCACCACCTCCACCTCCGGAGGCATGGCAAGCTGTGATGGCCGCTACCAACGCCAACACGCGGATGCTTTTGCAAATCTTGCAAGAGCGCAACCAAGGAAATCAAGGCCATGGCAACAATCAATCTCAGTTTGCTACCCTCATCCAGTTCCTCGCAAACCAGCCGAAGTCTGTTAGTAACTGTCGAGGCCACAGACGCTGACGATTGGCTCGTGCATATCTGCAAACATTTTGAGTGCAGCAACGTTAGGCCTAAGTACTTTGTCAAGTTTGCTTCGTTCCAACTCAAAGACCAAGCTGTTGAGTGGTATCAACAATACAAAGATTCCAGAGGTCGTGTGATTACCTGGGATGATTTACGCCAAGACTTCAAAGCTCACCACATTCCTCAGAGTGTTGTTGAGAGTAAGTGTGAGGAGTTCCGCAATCTGAAGCAAGGCAGCTTGTCTGTTTACCAATGCAATATCATGTTCCAGAGGCTTGCTCGCTTCTCCAAACAAGACGTCCCTGATGAGAAGAGCATGATTTATCAGTTCATAGGTGGCCTCAAAGAAGATCTACAACTAGCTCTCGTGATTTTTGAGCCGAAAAAGTATGATGAGTTCTACAACATGGCACTAAAGCAAGATGCCGCTCAGCTCAAGTGCGATGCTTCCAAGAAGAGAGTCAGGGATGATACTCCTTCTTATTCAACTCAAGTGGCAGCTAAGCAGCAAAAGTACTGGTTGCCTCCTCCTCCTCCGTTCCGTCAGCCTTATCAGCAGAAGCGTAAACGTGGCAATGGATCTTCCCACCCACCCAACCCAGGCTTTTAGAACAAAGCTTCGTCTCATGCTCCAAGGTCAAGTTCTCCGTATCACGGCAGCTCTCAGAGGTTACGTGCAACAAGTGTCAGTAGAAGGGTCACTATGCGAACAAATGCTTCAACCAGAGGCGTCTTCCGCCTCCTCCCCCTATGAGATCTACCAGCAATGCAGTGGTCAAGAATAATCCCAAGTTTGCAAAGGTCAACATGATGAACGCAGCTCAGGCAGAGGACTCTTCAGAAGTGATCATGGGTAATCTTCCTGTTAATGATATTCCTGCAAAAGTTCTTTTTGATACTGGTGCATCGCATTGTTTCATCTCAAGACCATTTGCATCTAAGCATGAGTGGGTTTCCAAGATTTGCCTAGTCCGTTAGCAGTGGTATCACCGGGTAAATGCTTGCACGCAAGCTACATGGTTCCGGATGTTTCTATCAAGATGGGTGACTATAAGTTTCTATCTTCTCCAATGGTCCTTGGTGATTTGGATATTGATCTTATTCTCGGAATGGACTGGCTTTCTAAGCACAAGGCTCAACTTGATTGTGCTGCCAGGAAGATTCAATTGACACACTCGTGTGAGGATGTGATTGTCTTTGACACTCGTGATGATACCATTCGACTCTTTTCTCTCAACGAGAAGGGCGAGTTGAATGCCATCTCCCAGATTCCAGTCGTTTGTGAATATCAAGACGTTATGGGGTTGTGGTGTTCTTTTTGTCAAGAAGAAGGATGGCACGGACCAACTCTGCGTCGACTACCGTTCATTGAACAAGAAGACCATAAAGAATAAGTACCCACTTCCCAACATCAATGAGCTTTTCGAACAACTCAAGGGTGCTCAAGTATTCTCCAAGCTTGACCTCCATATGGGTTATCATCAGATTCGCATTCGTGAACAAGACATCCCCAAGACAGCAATCAGAACAAGCTATGGTTCCTATGAATATACTGTCATGTCTTTCGGCCTTGTCAATGCTCCTCCAACATTCTCTCGCGTGATGAACTTCATCTTCAACCCTTACACAAATGACTTCTTCTTGGTCTATCTTGATGACATTTTGGTCTTTTCCAAGAACGAGGATCATGCCAAGCACTTCAGATTGGTGCTGGACAAACTCAGAGAACATCAGTTCTGTGCGAAGTTTTCAAAGTGCGAGTTTTGGCTCGATGAGGTTCTCTACCTTGGGCATATCATCTCCGCCAAGGGCATAGCTGTTAATCCTGAGAAGGTGTCTGCAATTGTGAATTGGGCACCGCCTCACAATGTGAAGCAACTCCGCTTCTTCCTTGGGCTCGCAAGCTATTGTCGACGGTTCATTGAGAATTTCTCTAAGATCGCGAAGCCTCTTTCCAACCTTCTCTAGAAGCATGTGAAGTATGTCTGGAGGCCTGAATGTGACATCGCTTTCAACACCCTCAAAGAGAAGTTAGTCACAGCTCCAGTTCTGACTCCTCCTGATGAATCCAAACCATTCGAGATTTTCTGTGATGCTTCCCTTCAAGGTCTGGGTGCTGTGTTAATGCAAGAGAAGAAAGTTGTCGCCTATACCTCTTGCCAGTTGAAGCCCAACAAAAAGAACTACTCCACTCATGACCTCGAGTTGGCGGTAGTTGTCCATGCTCTTTTAACATGGAGACATCTCTTGTTGGGAAGAAAAGTGGACATCTTCACTGATCATAAGAGTCTCAAGTACATCTTCACTCAGCCCAACCTCAACCTCAGGAAGACTCATTGGGTCGAAATGATTCAAGAGTACAATCCGAGTATTGAATATACTCCAGGCAAGGCCAATATCATTGTTGACGCTTTGAGCAGGAAGGCTTACTGCAACAGTTTGATTCTCAAGCCTTTCCAACCGGATCTTTGTGAAGCTTTCCGCAAACTTAATCTCCAAGTTGTTCCTCAAGGATTCCTTGCCAACCTCCAAGTATCTCCTACTTTGGAAGATCAGATTTGCGAGGCTCAACTTCTCGATGCTATGGTGAAGAAGGTGAAGATTGGGATTGCCAAGAGCCAACCCAAGTATAAGTGATATCGCCTTGATGACAAAGATATTCTATTCTTCGAGGATCGCATTGTTGTTCCTAAGGGTGATCTTCATAAAGTCATTATGAACGAAGCTCACAATTCACTCCTTTGTATTCATCCTGGAAGTACAAAGATGTATCATGACCTCAAGAAGTCGTATTGGTGGACTCGAATGAAGCGCGAGATTGCTTAGTTCATGAATGAATGTTATGTCTGCAGAAGAGTGAAAGCAGAACACCAAAGGCCAGCTGGTCTCCTCCAACCTCTTGCCATTCCATAATGGAAGTTTGACCATATTGAGATGGACTTCGTGACTGGATTTCCCAAGTCCAAGCGTGGCAATGATGCAATCTTTGTTGTCATCGACAAGCTCACTAAAGTGGCTCATTTTCTGCCTATCAAAGAATCTATCACATCAGCTCAGTTGGCAGAGCTATATACCCCCAGGATTGTCTCTTTGCACGGCATTCCGCAGTTGATATCTTCAAATCGTGGAAGCATCTTTACCTCTAAGTTCTGGGATTCTTTTTAGAGGGCCATGGGCACCAACATTCGCTTCAGCACAGCCTTTCATCCTCAAACTAGTGGACAAGTCGAGCGAGTAAATCAAATTCTTGAAGATATGCTCAGGGCATGTGTCATTTCTTTCGGTATGAAGTGGGAAGATTGTCTTCCATATGCCGAGTTCTCCTACAACAACAGCTTCCAAGCGAGTTCGGGCAAGGCCCCGTTCGAGATTCTTTATGGCAGAAAATGTCGTACTCGTCTTAATTGGTCAGAGACTAGTGAACGCCAACTTCTTGGCAATGACTTGATCACAGAGGCTGAAGAAATGTGCAAAGTCATTCGTGGAAATCTCAAAGCCGCGCAATCGCCCCAGAAGAGTTACTATGATATCAAGCATCTGACTTGGCTTTCGAGATCGGAGACCATGTCTACCTCCCGCGTCTCTCCAATGAAAGGTACTCGTCGCTTCGGTATCAAAGGGAAGCTTGCCCCTAGATAGCTGTTGGGGAACGTAGTAATTTCAAAAAATTTCCTATGCACACGCAAGATCATGGTGATGCATAGCAACGAGAGGAGGAGAGTGTGATCTACGTACCCTTGTAGATCGACAACGGAAGCGTTGATTTTGGTTGATGTAGTCGTATGTTTCCACGGCCCGACCGATCAAGCACGGAAACTATGGCACCTCCGAGTTTTAGCACACGTTCAGCTCGATGACGATCCCCGGACTCCGATCCAGCAAAGTGTCAGGGAAGAGTTCCGTCAGCACGACGGCGTGGTGACGATCTTGATGTACTATCGTCGCAGGGCTTCGCCTAAGCACCGCTACAATGTTATCGAGGATTATGGTGGAAGGGGGCACCGCACATGGCTAAGAATATGATCACGTGGATCAACTTGTGTGTCTAGGGGTGCCCCTTGCCTCCGTATATAAAGGATCCAAGGGGGGGTGCGGCCGGCCCTAGTAGGAGGCGCGCAGGAGGAGTCCTACTCCTACCGGGAGTAGGACTCCCCTCCCTTTCCTTGTCCAAGTAGGAGAGGGGGAAGGAGAGAAGGAAAAAGGGGGGGGGGCGCCGCCCCTCCCTCCTTGTCCAATTCGGACTAGGGGGAGAGGGGGCGCGCGGCCTGCCCTGGCAGCCCCTCCTCTTCTCCACTTTAGGCCCATGAGGCCCATTAACCCCCCCGGGGGTTCCGGTAACCTCCCGGTGCTCCGATTTTATCCGAAACTTCACTGGAACACTTCCGGTGTCCGAATATACCCGTCCAATATATCAATCTTTATGTCTTGACCATTTCAAGACTCCTCGTCATGTCCGTGATCACATCCGGGACTCCGAACTAACTTCGGTACATCAAAACTCATAAACTCATAATATAACTGTCATCGAAACCTTAAGCGTGCGGACCCTACGGGTTCGAGAACAATGTAGACATGACCGAGACACGTCTCCGGTCAATAACCAATAGCGGAACCTGGATGCTCATATTGGCTCCTACATATTCTATGAAGATCTTTATCGGTCAGACCGCATAACAACATACGTTGTTCCCTTTGTCATTGGTATGTTACTTGCCCGAGATTCGATCGTCGGTATCTCAATACCTAGTTCAATCTCGTTACCGGCAAGTCTCTTTACTCGTTTCGTGATACATCATCTTGCAACTAACTCATTAGTTGTAATGCTTGCAAGGCTTATGTGATGTGCATTACCGAGAGGGCCCAGAGATACCTCTCCGACATTCGGAGTGACAAATCCTAATCTCGAAATACGCCAACCCAACATGTACTTTTGGAGACACCTGTAGAGCACCTTTATAATCACCCATTTACGTTGTGACGTTTGGTAGCACACAAAGTGTTCCTCCGGCAAACGGGAGTTGCATAATCTCATAGTCAGAGGAACATGTATAAGTCATGAAGAAAGCAATAACAACATACTAAACGATCGGGTGCTAAGATAATGGAATGGGTCATGTCAATCAGATCATTCACCTAATGATGTGATCTCGTTAATCAAATAACAACTCTTTGTCCATGGTTAGGAAACATAACCATCTTTGATTAACGAGCTAGTCAAGTAGAGGCATACTAGTGACACTCTGTTTGTCTATGTATTCACACATGTATTATGTTTCCGGTTAATACAATTCTAGCATGAATAATAAACATTTATCATGATATAAGGAAATAAATAATAACTTTATTATTGCCTCTAGGGCATATTTCCTTCAGTCTCCCACTTGCACTAGAGTCAATAATCTAGATTACACAGTAATGATTCTAACACCCATGGAGCCTTGGTGTTGATCATGTTTTGCTCGTGGAAGAGGCTTAGTCAACGGGTCTGCAACATTCAGATCCGTATGTATCTTGCAAATCTCTATGTCTCCCACCTGGACTAGATCCTGGATGGAATTGAAGCGTCTCTTGATGTGCTTGGTTCTCTTGTGAAATCTGGATTCCTTTGCCAAGGCAATTGCACCAGTATTGTCACAAAAGATTTTCATTGGACCCGATGCACTAGGTATGACACCTAGATCGGATATGAACTCCTTCATCCAGTCTCCTTCATTTGCTGCTTCCGAAGCAGCTATGTACTCCGCTTCACATGTAGATCCCGCTACAACGCTTTGTTTAGAACTGCACCAACTGATAGCTCCACCGTTTAATGTAAACACGTATCCGGTTTGCGATTTAGAATCGTACGGATCAGTGTCAAAGCTTGCATCAACGTAACCTTTTACGATGAGCTCTTTGTCACCTCCATATATGAGAAACATATCCTTAGTCCTTTTCAGGTATTTTAGGATGTTCTTGACCGCTATCCAGTGATCCACTCCTGGATCACTTTGGTACCTCCCTGCTAGACTTATAGCAAGGCACACATCAGGTCTAGTACACAACATTGCATACATGATAGAGCCTATGGTTGAAGCATAGGGAACATCTTTCATTTTTTCTCTATCTTCTGCAGTGGTCGGGCATTGAGTCTTACTCAACTTCACACCTTGTAACACAGGCAAGAACCCTTTCTTTGCTTGATCCATTTTGAACTTCTTCAAAACTTTGTCAAGGTATGTGCTTTGTGAAAGTCCAATTAAGCGTCTTGATCTATCTCTATAGATCTTAATGCCTAATATGTAAGCAGCTTCACCGAGGTCTTTCATTGAAAAACTCTTATTCAAGTATCCCTTTATGCTATCCAGAAATTCTATATCATTTCCAATTAGTAATATGTCATCCACATATAATATCAGAAATGCTACAGAGCTCCCACTCACTTTCTTGTAAATACAGGCTTCTACAAAAGTCTGTATAAAACCAAATGCTTTGATCACACTATCAAAGCGTTTATTCCAACTCCGAGAGGCTTGCACCAGTCCATAAATGGATCGCTGGAGCTTGCACACTTTGTTAGCTCCCTTTGGATCGACAAAACCTTCTGGTTGCATCATATACAATTCTTCTTCTAGAAATCCATTCAGGAATGCAGTTTTGACATCCATCTGCCAAATTTCATAATCATAAAATGCGGCAATTGCTAACATGATTCGGACAGACTTAAGCATCGCTACGGGTGAGAAGGTCTCATCGTAGTCAATCCCTTGAACTTGCCGAAAACCTTTTGCGACAAGTCGAGCTTTATAAACAGTAATATTACCGTCAGCGTCAGTCTTCTTCTTGAAGATCCATTTATTCTCAATTGCTTGCCGATCATCGGGCAAGTCAACCAAAGTCCATACTTTGTCCTCATACATGGATCCCATCTCAGATTTCATGGCTTCAAGCCATTTTGCGGAATCTGGGCTCACCATCGCTTCTTCATAGTTCGTAGGTTCATCATGATCTAGTAGCATGACTTCCAGGACAGGATTAGCGTACCACTCTGGCGTGGATCTCACTCTAGTTGATCTACGAGGTTCAGTAGTATCTTGTTCTGAAGTTTCATGATCATCATCATTAGCTTCCTCACTAACTGGTGTAGGTGTCACAGAAACAGGTTTCTGTGATGTACTACTTTCCAATAAGGGAGTAGGTACAGTTACCTCATCAAGTTCTACTTTCCTCCCACTCACTTCTTTCGAGAGAAACTCCTTCTCCAGAAAGTTTCCGAATTTAGCAAGAAAAGTCTTGCCTTTGGATCTGTGATAGAAGGTGTATCCAATAGTCTCCTTTGGATATCCTATGAAGACACATTTCTCCAATTTGGGTTCGAGCTTATCAGGTTGAAGCTTTTTCACATAAGCATCGCATCCCCAAACTTTCAGAAACGACAACTTTGGTTTCTTGCCAAACCATAGTTCATAAGGCGTCGTCTCAACGGATTTTGATGGTGCCCTATTTAACGTGAATGCGGCCGTCTCCAAAGCATAACCCCAAAACGATAGCGGTAAATCAGTAAGAGACATCATAGATCGCACCATATCTAGTAAAGTACGATTACGACGTTCGGACACACCATTACGCTATGGTGTTCCAGGTGGCGTGAGTTGCGAAACTATTCCGCATTGTTTCAAATGTACACCAAACTCGTAACTCAAATATTCTCCTCCACGATCAGATCGTAGAAACTTTATTTTCTTGTTACGATGATTTTCAACTTCACTCTGAAATTCTTTGAACTTTTCAAACGTTTCAGACTTATGTTTCATTAAGTAGATATACCCATATCTGCTTAAGTCATCTGTGAAGGTGAGAAAATAACGATATCCGCCACGAGCTTCAATATTCATCGGACCACATACATCTATATGTATGATTTCCAACAAATCTGTTGCTCTCTCCATAGTACCGGAGAATGGTGTTTTAGTCATCTTGCCCATGAGGCACGGTTCGCAAGTACCAAGTGGTTCATAATCAAGTGGTTCCAAAAGTCCATCAGTATGGAGTTTCTTCATGCGCTTTACATCGATATGACCTAAACGGCAGTGCCACAAATAAGTTGCACTATCATTATCAACTCTGTATCTTTTGGCTTCAACACTATGAATATGTGTGTCACTACTATCGAGATTCAATAAAAATAGACCACTCTTTAAGGGTGCATGACCATAAAAGATATTACTCATATAAATAGAACAACCATTATTCTCAGATTTAAATGAATAACCATCTCGCATCAAACAAGATCCAGATATAATGTTCATGCTTAACGCTGGCACCAAATAACAATTATTTAGGTCTAATATTAATCCCGAAGGTAGATGTAGAGGTAGCGTGCCGACTGCGATCACATCGACTTTGGAACCATTTCCCACGCGCATCATCACCTAGTCCTTAGCCAATCTTCGCTTAATCCGTAGTCCCTGTTTCGAGTTGCAAATATTAGCAACAGAACCAGTATCAAATACCCAGGTGCTACTGCGAGCATTAGTAAGGTACACATCAATAACATGTATATCACATATACCTTTTTTCACCTTGCCATCCTTCTTATCCGCCAAATACTTGGGGCAGTTCCGCTTCCAGTGACCAGTCTGCTTGCAGTAGAAGCACTCAGTTTCAGGCTTAGGTCCAGGTTTGGGTTTCTTCTCTTGAGTAGCAACTTGCTTGCTGTTCTTTTTGAAGTTCCCCTTCTTCTTCCCTTTGCCCTTTTTCTTGAAACTAGTGGTCTTGTTGACCATCAAAACTTGATGCTCTTTCTTGATTTCTACCTCCGCAGCTTTCAGCATTGCGAAGAGCTCAGGAATAGTCTTATTCATCCCTTGCATATTATAGTTCATCACGAAGCTCTTGTAGCTTGGTGGCAGTGATTGGAGAATTCTGTCAATGACGCAATCATCTGGAAGATTAACTCCCAATTGAATCAAGTGATTATTATACCCAGACATTTTGAGTATATGCTCACTGACAGAACTGTTCTCCTCCATCTTGCAGCTATAGAACTTATTGGAGACTCCATATCTCTCAATCCGGGCATTTGCTTGAAATATTAACTTCAACTCCTGGAACATCTCATATGCTCCATGACGTTCAAAACGTCGTTGAAGTCCCGATTCTAAGCCGTAAAGCATGGCACACTGAACTATTGAGTAGTCATCAGCTTTGCTCTGCCAGACGTTCATAACATCTGGTGTTGCTCCAGCAGCAGGCCTGGCACCCAGCGGTGCTTCCATGACGTAATTCTTCTGTGTAGCAATGAGGATAATCCTCAAGTTACGGACCCAGTCCGTGTAATTGCTACCATCATCTTTCAACTTTGCTTTCTCAAGGAACGCATTAAAATTCAACGGAACAACAGCACGAGCCATCTATCTACAATCAAGCATAAACAAGCAAGATACTATCAGGTACTAAGTTTCATGATAAATTTAGGTTCAATTAATTTACTTAAAGAACTCCCACTTAGATAGACATCCCTCTAATCCTCTAAGTGATTACGTGATCCAAATCAACTAAACCATGTCCGATCATCACGTGAGATGGAGTAGTTTCATTGGTGAACATCACTATGTTGATCATATCTACTATATGATTCACGCTCGACCTTTCGGTATCCGTGTTCCGAGGCCATATCTGTATATGCTTGGCTCGTCAAGTATAACCTGAGTATTCCGCGTGTGCAACTGTTTTGCACCCATTGTATTTGAACGTAGAGCCTATCACACCCGATCATCACGTGGTGTCTCAGCACGAAGAACTTTCGCAACGGTGCATACTCAGGGAGAACACTTCTTGATAATTAGTGAGAGATCATCTTATAATGCTACCGTCAATCAAAGCAAGATAAGATGCATAAAAGATAAACATCACATGCAATCAATATAAGTGATATGATATGGCCATCATCATCTTGTGCTTGTGATCTCCATCTTCGAAGCACTGTCGTGATCACCATCGTCACCGGCACGACACCTTGATCTCCATCGTAGCATCTTTGCCGTCTCGCCAATCTTATGCTTCCACGACTATCGCTACCGCTTAGTGATAAAGTAAAGCATTACAGCGCGATTGCATTGCATACAATAAAGCGATAACCATATGGCTCCTGCCAGTTGCCGATAACTCGGTTACAAAACATGATCATCTCATACAATAAAATTTAGCATCATGTCTTGACCATATCACATCACAACATGCCCTGCAAAAACAAGTTAGACGTCCTCTACTTTGTTTGTTGCAAGTTTTACGTGGCTGCTACGAGCTTAAGCAAGAACCAATCTTACCTACGCATCAAAACCACAACGATAGTTTGTCAAGTTGGTGCTGTTTTAACCTTCGCAAGGACCGGGCGTAGCCACACTCGGTTCAACTAAAGTTGGAGAAACTGTCACCCGCAAGCCACCTCTGTGCAAAGCACGTCGGGAGAACCGGTCTCGCGTAAGCGTACGCGTAATGTCGGTCCGGGCCGCTTCATCCAACAATACCGCCGAACCAAAGTATGACATGCTGGTAAGCAGTATGACTTATATCGCCCACAACTCACTTGTGTTCTACTCGTGCATATAACATCAACATATAAAACCTAGGATCTGATACCACTGTTGGGGAACATAGTAATTTCAAAAAATTTCCTATGCACACGCAAGATCATGGTGATGCATAGCAACGAGAGGAGGAGAGTGTGATCTACGTACCCTTGTAGATCGACAACGGAAGCGTTGATTTTGGTTGATGTAGTCGTACGTCTCCACGGCTCGACCGATCAAGCACCGAAACTACGGCACCTCCGAGTTTTAGCACACGTTCAGCTCGATGACGATCCCCAGACTCCGATCCAGCAAAGTGTCGGGGAAGAGTTCCGTCAGCACGACGGCGTTGTGACGATCTTGATGTACTATCGTCGCAGGGCTTCGCCTAAGCACCGCTACAATGTTATCGAGGATTATGGTGGAAGGGGGCACCGCACATGGCTAAGAATATGATCACGTGGATCAACTTGTGTGTCTAGGGGTGCCCCTTGCCTCCGTATATAAAGGATCCAAGGGGGGGTGCGGCCGGCCCTAGTAGGAGGCGCGCAGGAGGAGTCCTACTCCTACCGGGAGTAGGACTCCCCTCCCTTTCCTTGTCCAAGTAGGAAAGGGGGAAGGAGAGAAGGAAAAAGGGGGGGGGGCGCCGCCCCTCCCTCCTTGTCCAATTCGGACTAGGGGGAGAGGGGCGGCGCGGCCTGCCCTGGCAGCCCCTCCTCTTCTCCACTTTAGGCCCATGAGGCCCATTAACCCCCCGGGGGGTTCCGCTAACCTCCCGGTGCTCCGGTTTTATCCGAAACTTCACTGGAACACTTCCGGTGTCCGAATATAGCCGTCCAATATATCAATCTTCATGTCTCGACCATTTCGAGACTCCTCGTCATGTCCGTGATCACATCCGGGACTCCGAACTAACTTCGGTACATCAAAACTCATAAACTCATAATATAACTATCATCAAAACCTTAAGCATGCGGACCCTACAGGTTCGAGAACAATGTAGACATGACCGAGACACGTCTCCGGTCAATAACCAATAGCGGAACCTGGATGCTCATATTGGCTCCTACATATTCTACGAAGATCTTTATCGGTCAGACCGCATAACAACATACGTTGTTCCCTTTGTCATTGGTATGTTACTTGCCCGAGATTCGATCGTCGGTATCTCAATACCTAGTTCAATCTCGTTACCAGCAAGTCTCTTTACTCGTTTCGTAATACATCATCTTGCAACTAACTCATTAGTTGTAATGCTTGCAAGGCTTATGTGATGTGCATTACCGAGAGGGCCCAGAGATACCTCTCCGACATTCGGAGTGACAAATCCTAATCTCGAAATACGGCAACCCAACATGTACTTTTGGAGACACCTGTAGAGCACCTTTATAATCACCCATTTACGTTGTGACGTTTGGTAGCACACAAAGTGTTCCTCTGGCAAACGGGAGTTGCATAATCTCATAGGCATAGGAACATGTATAAGTCATGAAGAAAGCGATAGCAACATACTAAACGATCGGGTGCTAAGCTAATGGAATGGGTCATGTCAATCAGATCATTCACCTAATGATGTGATCCCGTTAATCAAATAACAACTCTTTGTCCATGGTTAGGAAACATAACCATCTTTGATTAACGAGCTAGTCAAGTAGAGGCATACTAGTGACACTTTGTTTGTCTATGTATTCACACATGTATTATGTTACTGGTTAATACAATTCTAGCATGAATAATAAACATTTATCATGATATAAGGAAATAAATAATAACTTTATTATTGCCTCTAGGGCATATTTCCTTCAGAGCCACCAATGGCCGTCGTGTGGTGCACGACCTGTCTCATGGGTTCCATCTGAAAACAAAGATGTTTTCACAGGACTCAAATGACAATGTGAATAATGTCAAATACCACTCTAAAGAATAACTAGGGCTTATCCAACTTTAGGGTGAACGTGGTCACGGGATCCTAATGTTAGACTTAGTAAAATCGTTTAACCCGAGTAGGAGAGAGTTCAGAGTCCCAGAGTAAGGATCGAGGAGTAAAAGATCCTAATACCACCGAGATGGCGACGTGGGCCCATAAGGCACACAACCATGTTAGTAAAAAAATTGTAATGTCTAGTCTCAACTTCAGCCAACGAGTGTGGAAGGGGAATTCCTACAGGCAGTCGGCTCTGATACCAACTTGTGACGCCCCTGATTCAATCGTACACTAATCATACGTGTATGATCAAGATCAGGGAATCACGGGAAGATATCACAACACAACTCTACAAATAAAAAAAAGTCATACAAGCATCATATTACAAGCCAGGGGCCTCGAGGGCTCGAATACAAGAGCTCGATCATAGATGAGTCAGCGGAAGCAACAATATCTGAGTACAGACAAAAGTTAAACAAGTTTGCCTTAAGAAGGCTAGCGCAAACTGGGATACAGATCGAAAGAGGCGCAGGCCTCCTGCCTGGGATCCTCCTAAACTACTCCTGGTCGCCGTCAGCGGGCTGCACGTAGTAGTAGGCACCTCCCGAGTAGTAGTAGTCGTCATCGTCAGTGGCATCTAGCTCCTGGGCTCCAACGTCTGGTCGCAGCAATCGAGTATAGAAAGGGGGAAAAGAGGGAGCAAAGCAACCGTGAGTACTCATCCAAAGTACTCGCAAGCAAGGAGCTACACTACATATGTATGCATTGGTATCACATGGATTAAGGGTATCATATGTGGACTGAACTGCAGAATGCCGGAATAAGAGGGGGATAGCTAGACCTTTCGAAGACTACGCTTCTGGCCTCCTCCATCTTGCAGCAGGAGAAGAGAGTAGATGGTAAGTTCACCAAGTAGCATCGTGTAGCATAATCCTACCCGGCGGTCCTCTCCTCGTCGCCCTGTTAGAGAGCGACCACTGGGTTGTATCTGGCACTTGGAAGGGTGTGTTTTATTAAGTATCCGGTTCTAGTTGTTATAAGGTCAAGGTACAACTCCAAGTCATCCTGTTACCGAAGATCACGTCTATTCGAATAGATTAACTTCCCTGCAGGGGTGCACCACATTTGCCAACACACTCGATCCCCTTTGTCCGGACACACTTTTCTGGGTCATGCCCGGCCTCGAAAGATCAACACGTCGCAGCCCTACCTAGGAACAACAGAGAGGTCAGCACGCCAGTCTAAATCCTATGGCGCAGGGGTCTGGTCCCATCACCCTTTGCACACCTGCATGTTGCGAACGCGGTCGGAAGCAGAACTAGCCCCCTTAATACAAGAGCAGGCTTACGGTCCAATCCGGCGCGCGCCGCTCAGTCGCTGACGTCACGAAGGGTTCGGCTGATACCACGACGTCGAGTGCCCATAACTGTCCCCACGTAGATGGTTAGTGCGTATAGGCCAGTGGCCAGACTCAGATCAAATACCAAGATCTCGTTAAACATGTTATCTTGAAATAACCGCGAACGCCGACCAGTGCTAGGCCCACCTCTCTCCTAGGTGGTCTCAACCTGCCCTGTCACTTCGCCACAAAGATCCACACAGAGGGCTGTCGGGAAAGTATGTCCTTCCAGCCCCCAATTCGTGAATCAACCGCAGGTACTCCTCGAGCCGACCCGTCTTTTGTCACCACAAGTGGGACCCACCTGTCAGGTTGACCAGGTCAACTGCTGATGTCATGCTGACGTCATGCTGGCGTCAGCAAACACTATTCTGGATAATGTTGAATTAAAATAATTAAATAAATCCTAAAAATGATTTAATCCTTTCAAAATTAATATAAAATAAACCGTAGCTCGGATGAAAAAACTTTGTACATGAAAGTTGCTCAGAACGACGAGACAAATCCGGATACGCAGCCCCTTCGTCCGCCACGCATCCCTAGCATAGCGAACATGCAACTTTCCCCCTCCGGTTCATCTCTCCGAAAACGTGAAACACCAGGTCATTTTCCCGGATGTTTCCCCCTTCATCGGTACCACCTCATACCGCGTTAGGGCACACCTAGCATCACGCTTTGTCATGTCATGCATCATCATGCATTTGTTTGCATTATATTTATTGTTTCTTCCCCCTCTTCTCTCGCTAGACACCAAGACCGACGCTGCTCCTACCCAGTACGACTATGGTGTTGACGACCCCTCTCTCTTGCCAGAGCAACCAGGCAAGCCCCCCCTGATCACCAGATATCGCCTACTCTCCTCTATACTGCTTGCATTAGAGTAGTGTAGCATGTTACTGCTTTCTGTTAATCCTATTCTGATGCATAGCTTGTCATTGTTGCTACAACTGTTGATACCTTACCTGCAATCCTAAATGCTTAGTATAGGATGCTAGATTATCATCAGTGGCCCTACATTCTTGTCTGTCTCCATGCTATATTATCGGGCCGTGATCACTTGGGAGGTGGTCACGGGTATATACTTATACATAATATATGATATTTGTGGTGACAAAAGACGGGTTGGCTCGAGGAGTACCCACGGTTGATTCACGAATTGGGGGCTGGAAGGACATACTTTCCCGACAGCCCTCTGTGTGGATCTTTGTGGCGAAGCGACAGGGCAGGTTGAGACCACCTAGGAGAGAGGTGGGCCTGGCCCTGGTCGGTGTTCGCGGTTATTTCAAGATAACACGTTTAACGAGATCTTGGTATTTGATATGAGTCTGGCCACTAGCCTATACGCACTAACCATCTACGCGGGGACAGTTATGGGCACTCGACGTTGTGGTATCAGCCGAAGCCTTCGTGACGTCAGCGACTGAGCGGCGCGTGCCGGATTGGACCGTAAGCCTGCTCTTGTTTTATGGGGGCTAGTTCTGCTTTCGGTCGCGTTCGCAACATGCAGGTGTGCAAAGGGCGATGGGCCCAGACCCCTGCGCCATAGGATTTAGACCGGCGTGCTGACCTCTCTGTTGTGACTAGGTAGGGCTGCGACATGTTGATCTTCCGAGGCCGGGCATGACCTAGAATAGTGTGTCCAGACAAAGGGGATCGAGCGTGTTGGGAAATGTGGTGCACCCCTGCAGGGAAGTTAATCTATTCGAATAGCCGTGATCTTCGGTAACAGAACAACTTGGAGTTGTACCTTGAAATTATGACAACTAGAACCGGATACTTAATAAAACACACCCTTCCAAGTGCCAGATACAACCCGGTGGTCGCTCTCTAACAGGGCGACGAGGAGAGGACCGCCGGGTAGGATTATGCTACACGATGCTACTTGGTGAACTTACCATCTACTCTCTTCTCCTGCTGCAAGATGGAGGTGGCCAGAAGCGTAGTCTTCGAAAGTACTAGCTATCCCCCTCTTATTCCGGCATTCTGCAGTTCAGTCCACATATGATACCCTTAATCCATTTGATACCAATGCATACATATGCAGTGTAGCTCCTTGCTTGCGAGTACTTTGGATGAGTACTCACGGTTGCTTTGCTCCCTCTTTTCCCCCTTTCTATACTTGATTGCTGCGACCAGACGTTGGAGCCCAGGAGCCAGACGGCACTGACGATGACGACTAATACTACTCGGGAGGTGCCTACTACTACGTGCAGCCTGCTGACGGCGACCAGGAGTAGTTTAGGAGGATCCCAGGCAGGAGGCCTGCACCTCTTTCGATCTATATCCCAGTTTGTGCTAGCCTTCTTAAGGCAAACTTGTTTAACTTATGTCTGTACTCAGATATTGTTGCTTCCGCTGACTCGTCTATGATCAAGCTCTTGTATTCGAGCCCTCGAGGCCCCTGGCTTGTAATATGATGCTTCTATGACTTATTTTTATTTTTAGAGTTGTGTTGGGATATCTTCCAGTGAGTCCTTGTGTAACACCCCGGATGTAACCTACCTTATTTGTACTCAAACTCTTGCCGTTTACGACACTAAGTTATGTTATTTTCCTCGTTGTCGGGTTTTTGTCTCCGTGTGTTTTGTCTTTGTCATGCATCTCATATCATGTCATCATGTGCATTGCATCTGCATATGCGTTCGTCTCAAGTATCCGAGCATTTTCCCCGTTGTCCGTTTTGCATTCCGGCGCTCCTATGTCCTCTGGTGTCCCTTTCTACCTCTTTTCGTGTGTGGGTTTTAAACGTTTTAGGATTGGACCGAGACTTGTCATGCGGCCTTGGTTACTACCGGTAGACCGCCTGTCAAGTTTCATACCATTTGGACTTCGTTTGATAGTCCAACGGTTAACCGAGGCACCGAAAAGGCCTAGTGTGTGTTGCAGCCCAACACCCCTCCAATTTGGCCCCAAAACCCACCTAAACCTCCTCCATCATCTAGATCATTCGATCACGATCGCGTGGCTGAAAACCGCACCTCATTTGGAGCTTCCTACCTCCTCCTACCTCTATAAATAGCCCCTCCTCCGAAATCCCGGGTCTTCTTCCACCCTAACCCTAGTCCATCTACCTCGTCGCGAGCCGGACATGTCCGCCGTGCCGGACACCGCGTCCGCCGCCGCCCGCGGCCACTGAGGCGCCGCCACGTGGCACCGGCCGCTCTCTCCGCCGCCAGGCCCGCGCGGCCCGTTGCTGGCCCTCTGGAGCCCGCACGTCCATCGCGCCTCCTCGCCTGGCTCCTTGCCCGAGCCGCCCCGGTCCACCTCCGCGTCGGTGTCCGCGGGCCACCGCGCCGGCGACCACCACCTCGCCGACGACCACCGCTCTCCGCCAACCCGAGACGACGCCGCTCCGCTCCGCCGTCGTCCTCCTCGCCGGCGAACGCCAAGTCCAGCAACATCTCCGGCGTCCTCCTCCGGCCACCTCTCCTCCGGCCGCCTCGATCTCCAGCGAGAAGAACTGTTCTGGCGAGCTCAAGTTCAACCTCGTAATCTATGCGATCTGGATCTGAGATCTAGACTCAGTTGACTTTTTCGTCCCTAACCCTAATTTTTTTTGCATACTTTGACATGCCATAACTTCCTCATCGTAGCTCCGATTCATGCGTGTAGCATATCAAAATGTTCGTCTCGACGGGTACATCATTTCATCTCGTTGCATCATTTTCATTTGAGCTCATCTTGATGCCCGAAATGCTGTTGGAAGAGGGCTATGTGATGATAGTTTCAGATCTATTTCAGCAAATGCACTTTTGTCATTTTTGCCATGATTAATGTGTGCATGATATGATCCTGAGCTCTATATGTGTTTTAAAGTATGCCATGTTATCTTTACAGGGGTGTATGCCATGGATTTTTGTGATCTATGTGGCGACTAGCACAAGCATGCAAAGTAGCTTACTCAATGATGCTGATTTCAGGGACTTAGAATTTCACTAAGTCCTTGCCCTGTCATTATTTTTATGCCATATGTTTATGTTGTTTCCTAGTGATCCGTGCTTCTTTTGAGCATGATCAGTAAGGATGTTTTGTAGATATTGTTGTGCTATATTCATCCATGTCTTTGTTTGCAATTATGGAGCACCCTAGCTTGAGTCAATCGAGATCTACTTTTGCTATAAAATGTTCATGGCAGATTATTAACATGTTTAGCAATTTTGCCGAGCTTGTTGTTGTTGATCCGTGCATCCTATGTTGTTGTTCTTGCCATGTCTAGCTTCTACGCCATGTCTCTTTGCTGGGTGTATTCTTAGTTTGTCATGCAATGCCTCGTAGTGAGTGCTTCGAGCTCGTAAACATGCCTACTCGTTATCTGTTTTGCCATGCTCCAGTTTTTCACTAAGTCTGAATCTGTTTATGTTTTTGCTATGTTCACATGCTTGCAATTGTATTTTCTGATCCCTTTTGGTTTATGGTCACTAAGGGCCTTTTGTTATGTGCTTTGAGTAGCTTCATTCCATGACTTGCTTTGCCATGATATGTTCCTGTAGCATGTAGTTATCATGCTCTAAACATTGCTTCCTGATGATAAATTCCTGACTTGCTGTTAATTTCACCAAGTCTGTAACCTGTTATCTTTTGCACTTTTGCCATGCTTGTTTGAACCAGCTATTGAGTGAATTAGCCGTAGCTTAGTGTTCATCTTTTGTCAAGCATCATGAGTGGATCCCTGCCATGTATTTTTTTGTCATGTTGGAGTGCTGTAGCATGTTGTTCTTGATGCATTTAGATGGTCTCGTGCTGATTATCGCAGACCGGTGCCATATTTGTTTTGCTTGCCATTTCCAAACCGTGCATCCGATTCCGGTGATCTTTATATCAATTTCGACCGAAATCAACTCACCTTTCTAGTGGCACTCTTGGTTTTCCAAGTTGACGCCAGGTTCAATCATTCCTTTCCAAATCTTGCATATGCATCACATATCGCATCCCGCATATCATACCATGTTTTTGCATCATGTTGTTTGTGCATTGCACGTGGTTGATTGTGTTCCTTTTGCTTGTTGTTCTCGCTTGGGTAGAGCCGGGAGACGAGTACGTGATCAAGGAGCCCGATGAGTATTCTTACGAGGATCAAGGCAACTCTAAGAACTTTGCAGGCAAGATGACCATACCCTCGAAATCACTTCTATCTTTGCTTGCTAGATGCTCGCTCTTTTGCTAAGCCTATGCTACGATACCTACCACTTGCTTATCATGCCTCCCGAATTGCCATGTCAAACCTCTAACCCACCATGTCCTAGCAAACCGTTGTTTGGCTATGTTACCGCTTTGCCCAGCCCCTCTTATAGCGTTGCTAGTTGCAGGTGAAGATTGGAGATCGTTCCTTGTTGGAACATGTTTATTGTTGGGATATCATAATATTATCTTGTTTATCTTAATGCACCTATATACTTGGTAAAGGGTGGAAGGCTCGGCCTTATGCCTGGTGTTTTGTTCCACTCTTGCCGCCCTAGTTTCCGTCGTATCAGTGTTATGTTCCCGGATTTTGCGTTCCTTACACGGTTGGGTTATAATGGGAACCCCTTGACACTTCGCCTTGAATAAAACTCTGACAGCAATGCCCAACATTGGTTTTACCATTCGCCACCTAGCCTTTTCCCTTGGGTTTCGCGGACTCAAGGGTCATCTTTATTTTAACCCCCCGGGGCCAGTGCTTCTCTAAGTGTTGGTCCAACTGAGCGATGTCCGGGGCTACCAGGGGCAACTCTGGGCTGCCCTACCCGATGTCTTGCTCATCTGGTGTGCCCTAGGAACAAGATATGTGCAGCTCCTATCGGGAATTGTCGACACATCTGGGTGGTGTTGCTGGTTTAGTTTTACCATTGTCGAGATGTCTTGTAACCGGGATGCCGAGTCTGATCGGATTGTCTTGGGAGAAGGAATATCCTTCGTTGACCGTGAGAGCTTGTGATGGGCTAAGTTGGGACTCCCCTGCAGGGATTTGAACTTTCGAAAGCCGTGCCCGCGGTTATGGGCAGATGGGAATTTGTTAATGTCCGGTTGTAGATAACCTGAAACTTAACTTAATTAAAATGCACCAACCGTGTGTGTAACCGTGATGGTCTCTTCTTGGCGGAGTCCGGGAAGTGAACACGGTGTTGGAGTAATGCTTGACGTAGGTTGTTCTAGGATCACTTCTTGATCATAGTTGTTCGACCGTGCCTTTGCCCTCTCTTCTCGCTCTCTTTTGCGCATATGTTAGCCACCAAATATGCTAGTCGCTTGCTGTAGCTCCACATCATACCTTTACCCTTCCTATAAGCTTAAATAGTCTTGATCGTGACGGTGTGAGATTTCTGAGTCCCCATGACTCATAGATTACTTCCAAAACCAGATGCAGGGACCGATGATACCGCTCCAGGTGATGCGATTGAGCTCAAGTGGGAGTTCGATGAAGACTCTCGTCGTTACTACGTGTCTTTTCCAGATGATCAGTAGTGGTGCCCAGTTGGGGCGATCGGGGACTATGTTGCATTTGGGGTTTATCTTCATTTTTGGTTCCGTAGTCGGACCTTGAGTGTATTTGGATGAATGTAATGACTTATTTATGCATTGTGTGACGTGGCGAGTGTAAGCCAACTATGTATCTTTTCCCTTGTTGTATTACATGGGTTGTTTGCGAAGATTACCTCACTTGCGACATTGCTTTCAATGTAGTTATGCCTCTAAGTCGTGCTTCGACACGTGGGAGATATAGCCGCATCGAGGGCGTTACAAGTTGGTAATCAGAGCCTTCCCCGACCTTAGGAGCCCCCTGCTTGATCGAATCGCTAGCGTTGTTGAGTCTAGAAAAATGTTTTGAGTCATTTAGGATTATATATATATCAGAGAGTAGGATTCTTTTTACTCCTCAGTCCCTTCGTCACTCTGGTGAGGCATCCTGACGTTTTGACTCTTCTCTTCTCAAATTTCACTAAAAAAATTATGATCACGCGGGTATCTTGGAATCGTTTGGATGGTTTTGTGACGAGAACATTGTTCTTGGTGCCTCCTGACATTTAGGGGTTGTGGCAGTGTCCCGGGGAGTTGAGCTCTGAGGTGTTGTCGTCACAATTTTATCGTTGAGATTCTGGAATACCTGTGTTTCGCCGACATCGAAAATCTCTTTTATGCAGTTGTTGGTGAGATAACCTCGACGCCACCCAGTACTGGGGCAGGAGTTCGGGAGTATTGCCATAACTCATATAACAGATGCTTTTAGAAGGTTGAGGTAAATGATTTCTGAAGTTTTCTTGGTTATGTGTTGAAGGATGGATACAGCTGGATGTAGGATTTGCTAGCTTTGGGTGAGATATTATGCTTCCCCTGTATCCCCAACACCTGATTGCATAACCGGAAAGGTTTGGGAGTTTCATAGGTGGGAATTCTTGTAGCTCTAGCTTTTCTTCCGCGGATATTTGGTTTGTGATTGGGTAATCCTCACCAAGTATTTGTTCTTGTCCGTACCTTGTTGTTTTATTCTTCTACCTCTATCTAAGTGGCTTCTCAATTTATGGAAATGTGACCATTTCAATTGGAATGCATTCGTTCATTCTGTTCGGATGTGAATACTATATGTTGCAATTTTGATCCATTTGATTCAGCTTGAATATTTGTTTGTCAAGATGCTAACGGATGTCACCCTCTCCAGGATGGCTCCTCCAACGCGCATGACTCCGAATCCTGATCTGCCACCACCACCTCCACCTCTGGAGGCATGGCAAGCTGTGATGGCCACTACCAATGCAAACACGCAGCTGATCATGCAAATTCTGCAAGAGCGTAACCAAGGGAATCATGGCCATGGCAACAATCAGAATCAGTTTGCTACACTCAACCAGTTCCTTGCTAACCAGCCAAAGACCTTCAGCAACTGTGTCGAGGCCTCAGACGCTGATGATTGGCTCATGGATATCTGCAAGCATTTCGAGTGCAGCAACGTCAGGCCTGAGGACTTTGTCAAGTTTGCCTCCTTCCAACTCAACGACCAAGCTGCAGAATGGTTTCAGCAATACAAAGATTCCAGAGGAGGCCGTATGATTACTTGGGGTGAATTCCGTCAAGACTTCAAAGCTCATCACATTCCTCAGAGTGTTGTTGAGAGCAAGTGTGAGGAATTCCGCAACTTGAAGCAAGGCAGCTTGTCTGTTTACCAGTATAACATTCTGTTCCAGAGGCTTGCTCGTTTCACCAAGTAAGACGTCCCTGACGAGAGGAGCATGATTTATCAGTTCAGGGGTGGCCTCAGAGAAGATCTCCAACTAGCTCTCGTCCTTTTTGAGCCGAAGAAGTACGATGAGTTCTACAATATGGCAATGAAACAAGAGACTGCTCAACTAAAGTGCGATGCTTCCAAGAAGCAAGTCAGAGATGCAACTCCTGCTTCCTCAACTCAATTGGCTTCTAAGCAGTAAAAGTATTGGCTGCCTCCTCCTCCGTTCCGTCAGCCTTATCAGCAGAAGAGCAAAGGTGGCAATGGATCTTCCCACCCACCCAACCCAGGCTTTCAGAACAAGACTTCGTCTCAAGCTCCAAGATCAGGTGCTCTGTATCACCGTCCGCTCTCGGAGGTCACGTGCAACAAGTGTCAGCAGAAGGGTCTATGCCAACAAATGCTTCAATCAGAGGCGTCTTCCTCCTCCTCCTGTGAGATCTGCCAGCACCGCAGTGGTCAATCATAACCCCAAGTCTGCTAAGATCAACATGATGAATGCAGCTCAGGCAGAGGACTCGTTAGATGTGATTATGGGTAACCTTCATGTTAATGATATTCCTGCAAAAGTTCTTTTTGACACTGATGCATCTTTGTCATTTTTATCGAAGCCTTTTGCATCCATGCATGATGTGCATACTGTTGATTTGCCTAAGCCGATAGCGGTTTCTTCTCCGGGTTTGTTCATGAACACCAAAATGATGTCTCCGGATGTTACTATCACGTTGGGCGACTATAAGTTTCTTTCTTCGCCAATGGTCCTTGGTAACTCGGATATCGATCTTATTCTTGGAATGGACTGGCTTTCTAAGCACAAGGCTCACCTTGATTGTGCTGCCAGGCAGATTCAATTGACTCATCCGTCTGAGGATGTAATTGTCTTTGCCGCAAGGGATGATACCATTCGACTGTTTTCTCTCAATGAGAAGGGCGAGCTGGATGCCATCTCTCAAATTCCAGTCGTTTGCGAATATCAAGATGTCTTTCCAAAAGAGCTTCCAGGAATGCCTCCGCACCGGCCAGTTGAATTCGTCATCGATCTTGAGCCTGGCACGGAACCTGTTTGCAAACGTCCATACAAGCTTGGACCTGAAGAGTTGAAGGAGCTGAAGAAACAACTCGATATTCAAGAGCGTAGGGGTCTCATCCGACCAAGTTCTTCTCCGTGGGGTTGTGGAGTTCTTTTTGTGAAGAAGAAGGATGGAACGGACCGACTTTGTGTCGACTATGGTCCATTGAACAAGAAGACCATAAAGAACAAGTACCCACTTCCCAACATCAATGAGCTGTTTGAACAACTCAAAGGTGCTCAAGTATTCTCCAAGCTTGATATCCGTACGGGCTATCATCAGATTCACATTCGTGAACAAGATATCCCTAAGACAGCATTCAGAACAAGCTATGGTTCATATGAATACACTGTCATGTCTTTTGGCCTCGTCAACGCTCCGCCAACATTCTCTCGCATGATGAATTTCATCTTCAACGCCTACACAAATGACTTCGTCTTGGTATACCTCGATGACAGTTTGGTCTTTTCCAAGAACAAGGAGGATCATGCCAAGCACTTGCGTTTGGTGCTGGATAAACTCAGAGAACATCAGTTCTATGCCAAGTTTTCAAAGTGCGAGTTTTGGCTCGATGAGGTTCTCTACCTTGGACATATCATCTCTGCCAAGGGCATAGCGGTTAATCCTAAGAAGGTGTTTGCAATTGTGAATTGGGAACCACCTCAGAATGTGAAGCAACTCCGCAGCTTCCTTGGTCTCGCAAGCTATTGTCGAAGGTTCGTCGAGAACTTCTCAAAGATTGCGAAGCCTCTTTCCAACCTTATCTAGAAGCATGTGAAGTACGTCTGGTCTCCTGAATGTGACATCGCTTTCAACACCCTGAAAGAGAAGTTAGTCACTACTCCAGATCTGACTCCTCTTGATGAATCCAAACCGTTTGAGGTCTTCTGTGATGCTTCCTTTCAAGGTCTTGGTGCAGTGTTGATGCAAGAGAAGAAAGTTGTGGCCTATACCTCTCGCCAGTTGAAGCCTAATGAAAAGAACTACCCCACTCATGACCTCGAGTTGGCGGCAGTTGTGCATGCTCTTTTAACTTGGAGACATCTCTTATTGGGAAGAAAAGTGGACATCTTTACTGACCACAAGAGTCTCAAGTACGTCTTCACTCAGCCTAATCTTAACCTCAAGCGGACTCGTTGGGTCGAAATGATTCAACAGTATAATCCGAGTATTGAATATACTCCAGGCAAGGCCAATGTAATTGCTGACGCATTGAACAGGAAGGCTTAGTGCAACAGTCTGATTCTCAAGCCTTACCAACCCGAGCTTTGTGAAGCTTTCCGCAAACTCAACCTTCAAGTTGTTCCTCAAGGATTTCTGGCAAAGCTCCAAGTCTCTCCTACTTTGGAAGATCAGATTCGTGAGGCTCAACTTCTTGATGCTATGGTGAAGAAGGTGAAGATTGGGATTGCCAAGAGTTAACCTAATTACAAGTGCTATCGCCTTGATGACAAGGATACTCTATTCTTCGAGGATCGCATTGTTGTGCCTAAAGGTGATCTTTGTAAAGTCATTATGAACGAGGCTCACAATTCACTCCTCTCTATTCACCCTGGAAGTACAAAGATGTACCATGACCTCAAGCAGTCGTATTGATGGACTCGAATGAAGCGTGAGATTGCTCAGTTCGTGAATGAATGTGATGTCTGCAGAAGAGTGAAAGCAGAACACCAATGACCAGCTGGTCTCCTCCAACCTCTTGCCATTCCAGAATGGAAGTTTGACCACATTGAGGTGGACTTCATGACTGGATTTCCAAAGTCCAAGCATGGCAATGATGCTATCTTCGTTGTCATTGACAAACTCTTTAAAGTGGCTCATTTCCTTCCTATCAAAGAATCTATCACAACAGCTCATTTGGCAGAGCTATATACCTCCCGGATTGTCTCTCTGCATGGCATTCCGCAGTTGATTTCTTCAGATCATGGCAGCATCTTCACCTCCAAGTTCTAGGATTCTTTTCAGAAGGCCATGGGCACCAACATTCGCTTCAGCACACCTTTTCATCCTCAAACCAGTGGCCAAGTCGAGCGAGTAAATCAAATTCTCGAAGATATGCTCAGGGCTTGCGTCATCTCTTTCGGTATGAAGTGGGAAGATTGTCTTCCATATGCCGAGTTCTCCTACAACAACAGCTTCCAAGCGAGTTCGGGCAAGGCCCCATTTGAGATTCTCTATGGCAAGAAGTGTTGTACTCCTCTTAACTGGTCAGAGACTGGTGAACGTCAACTTCTCGGCAATGACTTGATCACAGAGGCAGAAGAGATGTGCAAAGTCATTCGTGATAATCTCAAAGCCGCGCAATCGCGCCAGAAGAGTTACTATGGTAGCAAGCATCGTGACTTGGCTTTCGAGATCGGAGACCATGTCTACCTCCGCGTCTCTCCAATGAAAGGTACTCGTCGCTTCGGTATCAAAGGGAAGCTTGCCCCTAGATACGTGGGTCCTTTCAAGATCGTCAGCAAAAGAGGCGATCTCGCCTATCAACTTGAGCTTCCCTCCAACTTTGCAAACGTGCACGACGTGTTTCACGTGTCTCAGCTCCGCAAGTGTTTCAAGACTCCTGACCGCACCGTCAACTTCGAAGACATTGATCTCCAAGAAGACCTGTCTTATCGTGAGCACCCCGTTGCTATTCTTCAAGAAACCGAGCGCAAGACTCGCAACAAGTCAATCAAATTCCTGAAAGTCAAGTGGTCACATCATTCCGACCGTGAAGCCACCTGGGAACGCGAGGATCACCTCCGTTCTGAGTAGCCGGAGTTTTTCCAGTCCTAGATCTCGGGACGAGATCCTTTCATAGTGGTGGAGTGTTGTAACACCCCGGATGTAACATACCTTATTTGTACTCAAACTCTTGCTGTTTCCGGCACTAAGTTATGTTATTTTCCTCGTTGTCGGGGTTTTGTCTCCGTGTGTTTTGTCTTTGTCATGCATCTCATATCATGTCATCATGTGCATTGCATTTGCATACGCATTCGTCTCATGTATCCGAGCATTTTCCCCGTTGTCCATTTTGCATTCCGGCGCTCCTATGTCCTCTGGTGTCCCTTTCTACCTCTTTTCATGTGTGGGTGTTAAATGTTTTCGGATTGGACCGAGACTTGTCATGCGGCTTTGGTTTACTACCGGTAGACCGCCTGTCAAGCTTCGTACCATTTGCACTTCGTTTGATACTCCAATGGTTAACCGAGGGACCGAAAAGGCCTCATGTGTGTTGCAGCCCAACACCCCTCCAATTTGGCCCAAAAACCCACCTAAGCCTCCTCCATCATCTAGATCGTTCAATCACGATCGCGTGGCCGAAAACCGCACCTCATTTGGAGCTTCCTAGCTCCTCCTACCTCTATAAATAGCCCCTCCTCCGAAATCCCGGGTCTTCTTCCACCCTAACCCTAGTCCATCTACCCCGTCGCGAGCCAGACATGTCTGCCGCGCCGCACACCGCGTCCGCCGCCGCCCGCGGCCACTGAGGCGCCGCCATGTGGCACCGGTCGCTCCCTCCGCCGCCAGGCCCGCGCGGCCCGTTGCTGGCCCTCTGGAGCACGCGCGTCCACCGCGCCTCCTCGTCTGGCTCCTCGCTCGAGCCGCCCCGGTCCGCCTCCGTGCTGGCGTCCGCAGGCCACCGCGTCGGCGACCACCGCTCTCTGCCGACCCTAGCCGACGCCGCTCCACTCCGCCGTCGTCCTCCTCGCCGGCGAACGCCAAGTCCGGCGACATCTCGGGCGTCCTCCTCCGGCCACCTCTCCTCCGACCGCCTCGATCTCCAGCGAGAAGAACTATTCCGGCGAGCTCAAGTTCAACCTCATAATCCATGCGATCTGGACTGAGATCTAGATTCGGTTGACTTTTTCGTCCCTAACCCTATTTTTTTTGCATACTTTGACATGCCATAACTTCCTCATCGTAGCTCCGATTCATGCGTGTAGCATATCAAAATGTTCGTCTCGACGGGTACATCATTTCATCTCGTTGCATCATTTTCATTTGAGCTCATCTTGATGCCCGGAATGCTGTTGGAAGAGGGCTATGTGATGATAGTTTCAGATCTGTTTCAGCAAATGCACTTTTGTCATTTTTGCCATGATTAATGTGTGCATGATATGATCCTGAGCTCTATATGTGCTTTGAAGTATGCCATGTTATCTTTACAGGGGTGTATGCCATGGATTTTTGTGATCTATGTGGCGACTAGCACAAGCATGCAAAGTAGCTTACTCAATGATGCTGATTTCAGGGACTTAGAATTCCACTAAGTCCTTGCCCTGTCATTATTTTTATGCCATATGTTTATGTTGTTTCCTAGTGATCCGTGCCTCTTTTGAGCATGATCAGTAAGGATGTTTTGTAGATATTGTTGTGCTCTATCCATCCATGTCTTTGTTTGAAATTATGGAGCACCCTAGCTTGAGTCAATCGAGCTCTACTTTTGCTATAAAATGTTCCTGGCAGATTGTTAACATGTTTAGCAATTTTGCCAAGCTTGTTGTTGTTGATCCGTGCATCCTATGTTGTTGTTCTTACCATGTCTAGCTTCTATGCCATGTCTCTTTGCTGGGTGTATTCTTAGTTTGTCATGCAATGCCTCGTAGTGAGTGCATCAAGCTCGTAAACATGCCTACTCGTTATCTGTTTTGCCATGTTCCAGTTTTTCACTAAGTCTGAATCTGTTTATGTTTTTTCTATGTTCACGTGCTTGCAATTGTATTTTCTGATCCTTTTTGGTTTATGGTCACTAAGGGACTTTTGTTATATGATTTGAGTAGCTTCATGCCATGCCTTGCTTTGCCATGATATGTTCCTGTAGCATGTAGTTATCATGCTCTAAACATTTCTTCCTGATGATAAATTCCTGACTTGCTGTTAATTTCACCAAGTCTGTAACCTGTTATCTTTTGCACTCTTGCCATGCTTGTTTGAACCTGCTATTGAGTGAATTAGCCGTAGCTCAGTGTTCATCTTTTGTCAAGCATCATGAGTGGATCCCTGCCATATATTTTGTTGTCATGTTGGAGTGTTGTAGCATGTTGTTCTTGATGCATTTAGATGGTCTCGTGCTGATTATCGCAGACCGGTGCCATATTTGTTTTGCTTGCCATTTCCAAACCGTGCATCCGATTCCGGTGATCTTTATATTGATTTCGACCGAAATCAACTCACCTTTCCAATGGCACTCTTGGTTTTCCATGTTGAGGCCAGGTTCAATCATTCCTTTCCAAATCTTGCATATGCATCACATATCGCATCCCGCATATCATACCATGTTTTTGCATCATGTTGTTTGTGCATTGCACATGGTTGATTGTGTTCCTTTTGCTTGTTGTTCTTGCTTGGGTAGAGCCGGGAGACGAGTACGTGATCGAGGAGCCCATTGAGTACGCTTACAAGGATCAAGGCAACTCTGAGAACATTGCAGGCAAGATGACCATACCCTCGAAATCACATCTATCTTTGCTTGCTAGATGCTCGCTCTTTTGCTATGCTTATGCTACGATACCTACCACTTTCTTATCATGCCTCCCCAATTGCCATGTCAAACCTCTAACCCACCATGTCCTAGCAAACCGTTGTTTGGCTATGTTACCGCTTTGCTCAGCCCCTCTTATAGCGTTGCTAGTTGCAGGTGAAGATTGGAGATCGTTCCTTGTTGGAACATGTTTATTGTTGGGATATCATAATATTATCTTGTTTATCTTAATGCACCTATATACTTGGTAAAGGGTGGAAGGCTCGGCCTTATGCCTGGTGTTTTGTTCCACTCTTGCCGCCCTAGTTTCCGTCATATCGGTGTTATGTTCCCGGATTTTGCATTCCTTACACGGTTGGATTATAATGGGAACCCCTTGACACTTCGCCTTGAATAAAACTCTTCCAGCAATGCCCAACATTGGTTTTACCATTCGCCACCTAGACTTTTCCCTTAGGTTTCGCGGACTCAAGGGTCATCTTTATTTTAAGCCCCCCGGGCCAGTGCTTCTCTAAGTGTTGGTCCAACTAAGCGATGTCCGGGGCTACCAGGGGCAACTCTGGGCTGGCCTACCCGACGTCTTGCTCATCCGGTGTGCCCTGAGAACGAGATATGTGCAACTCCTATCAGGAATTGTCGGCACATCTGGGTGGTGTTGCTGGTTTAGTTTTACCATTGTCGAGATGTCTTGTAACCGGGATGCCGAGTCTGATTGGATTGTCTTGGGAGAAGGAATATCCTTCGTTGACCGTGAGAGCTTGTGATGGGCTAAGTTGGGACTCCCCTGCAGGGATTTAAACTTTCGAAAGCCGTGCCCGCGGTTATGGGCAGATGGGAATTTGTTAATGTCCGGTTGTAGATAACCTGAAACTTAACTTAATTAAAATGCACCAACGCGTGTGTAACTGTGATGGTCTCTTCTCGGCGGAGTCCGGGAAGTGAACATGGTGTTGGAGTAATGCTTGACGTAGGTTGTTCTAGGATCACTTCTTGATCATAGTTGTTCGACCGTGCCTTTGCCCTCTCTTCTCGCTCTCTTTTGCGCATATGTTAGCCACCAAATATGCTAGTCACTTGCTGCAGCTCCACATCATACCTTTACCCTTCCTATAAGCTTAAATAGTCTTGATCGCGACGGTGTGAGATTGCTGAGTCCCCGTGACTCACAGATTACTTCCAAAACCAGATGTAGGGACCGATGATACCGCTCCACGTGATGCGATTGAGCTCAAGTGGGAGTTCGATGAAGACTCTCGTCATTACTACATGTCTTTCCCAGATGATCAGTAGTGGTGCCCAGTTGGGGCGATCGGGGACTATGTTGCATTTGGGGTTTATCTTCATTTTTGGTTCCGTAGTCAGACCTTGAGTGTATTTGAATGAATGTAATGAATTATTTATGCATTGTGTGACGTGGCGAGTGTAAGCCAACTATGTATCTTTTCCCTTATTGTATTACATGAGTTGTTTGCGAAGATTACCTATCAAAGGTGCTGGATTCTTTCAAGATCTTATATATCCAAATGAATAGTTTTGATCTGAACAAGATTATTGGCTTGCTGCAATGCTTTCCATGTCTGGATAAGTTGTATATAAAGGTGATAATTTCACGCACATTGGAAGCCCGCATATAGTGTACTAGCATTAACCGTTCAACTGTTGCTCTTTCGACACTCTTTTTAGACCTTAACTGTTTTCAATCTTCATGTCTATTTAGGCAACAGGACCGATTCTAACTGTGAAAACAAGTACCAAGCACTCCAGGGCAGGGCAACCGGAGTGGATGATGATGTGCAATGAGGCCTCCGATATACGAACCCGCACAAGTGAAAGTTTCTTGAGAAATGGGAGTCTAAGGTTTATTACTAGATTGTCTGGTAGGAAGCACAATGCAAAGGTGGCGGTGCGTAGAGAGGAGGAAAACCACGAGATGGACATCGGTGTTGAGGGCACAAGTACATGGCGTTCGGTATCTGGTAGGTGATTTCCTGGGGAATAGTAGAACTCAAGCAACTGTAGTTCTGTGAATTCAGGGGATTTCATCCAGGCATCCACCATGTCGGGCATGGTATGCTTGCTCGCGTATCATGACGGGTTGCAGAGGCTTTGAACAATGCCCTGGTGGGAAGAGATGATGGCTCTGGGGAGTTAAAAGTTGAAGAGAGATAGCTGACGACAGTCGAGATTAAGGGGCATGGCGCGCCATAGAGGGCGGCATCGAATTGAGAGGACTTGAGTGCGGCAACAATCCTTGGTGGGGAGAAGCGAGATGATCTCCCCAAGGATGGCGTCTGGGAGATCGCTGATGCAGTCCACCCGAGACTCTACGGGTTCTTGGAATTCGGTGGGGGCAGGCTCGCCGTTTCTCCCCGTGCTGCCAGGTGCGGGATCTACAACAGGTGTCGCCGCTGGCGGGAGCCTCATCTGCTTGGCGCTGGGGTCAGCCGACTCCATTTTCCTTGAGGGCATCGTGTCGAGCTCATGGATTTGAGCAGAGTAACGAATGACGAGCCTAGTTGTAGTGCGAGTGAAGAAGAAGGGGAGCTGGGGTTTTTCTATAGTAGTGAGGAAGAAGGGGAGCTGGGGTTTTTCTATAGTAGTGAGGAAGAAGGGGAGCTGGGGTTTTCTATATGAGTGAGGTGAGGAATTTGGGGGTGCGAGTGGAGCGAGCTGATGTGAGGTGGGTGGGAGTGATGAGGAAGAAGAGAACCCATGTTTTTTTGGGGGGCGGTGTGCTAGGTGTGGGTAGCGCCTCTCATTAAGTAAATATATGGGCTTTTGAATTGATTTTATTATTTACTAGGGTGGATGGGTGATGACCCACAAGTGTAGGGGATCTATCGTAGCTTTTCGATAAGTAAGAGTGTCGAACCCAACGAGGAGCAGAAGGAAATGATAAGCAGTTTCCAGTAAGGTATTCTCTGCAAGCACTGAAATTATCGGTAACAGATAGTTTTGTGATAAGGTAATTTGTAACGAGTAGCAAGTAATAAAAGTAAATAAGGTGCAGCAAGATGGCCCAATCCTTTTGTAGCAAAGGACAAGCCTGGACAAACACTTATATGAAGGAAAGCGCTCCCGAGGACACATGGGAATTATCTTCAAGCTAGTTTTCATCACGTCCATATGATTCGCATTCGGTACTTTGATAATTTGATATGTGGGTAGACCGGTGCTTGGGTACTGTCCTTACTTGGACAAGCATCCCACTTATGATTAACCCCTATTGCAATCATCCTCAACTACAACAGAAGTATTAAGGTAAACCTAACCATGGCATGAAACATATGGATCCAAATCAGCTCCTTACGAAGCAACGCATAAACTAGGGTTTAAGCTTCTGTCACTCTAGCAACCCATCATCTACTTATTACTTCCCAATGCCTCCCTCTATGCCCAAGCAATGGTGAAGTTTCATGTAGTCAATGTTCACATGACACCACTAGAGGGATGACAACATACATCTCATCAAAATATCGAACGAATACCAAATTCACATGACTACTTATAGCAAGACTCCTCCCATGTCCTCAGGAACAAACATAACTACTCACAAAGCATATTCATGTTCATAATCAGAGGGGTATTAATATACATAATGGATCTGAACATATGATCTTCCACCAAGTAAACCAACTAGCATCAACTACAAGGAGTAATCAACACTACTAGCAACCCACAGGTACCAATCTGAGGCTTTGGGACAAAGATTGGATACAAGAGATGACCTAGGGTTTGAGATGAGATGGTGCTGGTGAAGATGTTGATGGAGATTGACCCCCTCCCGATGAGAGGATCGTTGGTGATGACGATGGTGATGATTTCCCCCTCCCAGAGGGAAGTTTCCCTAGCAGAACAGCTCTGTCGGAGCCATAGATTGGTTCCGCCTCGTGGCGGCGTAGTTTCGTCCCGTAAGCTTGCTTATGATTTTTTTTCTCGACGAAAGACTCCATATAGCCAAAGATGGGCATCGGAGGGCCACCAGGGAGCCCACGAGACAGGGGGCGCACCCAGGGGGTAGGGCACGCCTCCCACCCTCGTGGACGGTGGGTGGGCCCCCTCTGGTACTTCTTTCGCCCAATATTTTTTATATACTCTAACGTGCTCCCCTGAAGTTTCGGGACTTTTGGAGATGTGCAGAATATGTCTCTAATATTTGCTCCTTTTCCAGCCCAGAATTCTAGCTGCCGGCATTCCCCTCTTCATGTAAACCTTGTAAAATAAGAGACAATAGGCATAAGTATTGTGACAAAATGTGTAATAACAGCCCATAATGCAATAAATATCGATATAAAAGCATGATGCAAAATGGACGTATCAATGGGATGTTTTGTCTTGGGCCTAGAGAAACAATTACTACTAGTATAGTGGAGACACTCTACAGCTACCTAGAAAAACAATTACTACTAGTGCAATGGATACACTACCACTTTTGGCTCCTCCCAGGTCATCGAAATCTCTCCATCTACTGAATGTCGTTTTACTTTTGTTCACCGACATGCGGGCCATGCAGCGCGCGGGCTCAAATGCCATCCACCAAATTAGAAGGCAGTATGCAGGCGGAGAGTCACCCTGGTCGTAGCACGACAGTAACAAGCTGTCGTATCACAAAACCCCACCTCCCCGCAGTCTAAGTTTGCCGGATGAAGCAACCATCATTTCACTCTTCGCTGAATCCCCTTCTCCCTCACTGTCTTCAAGAAACCCAACACACGCATCTGCCACTGTTCTTCTCTCCCAACGAAGGGAAGGTAAGCGGATCCATGATGTTGGTATATTTTCGTTCAGAAAAAAAAAGAACTTTTGCAAAGCAGTAACTGATACGTCCATTTTGCATCATTCTTTTATATTGATATTTATTGCATTATGGGCTGTTATTACACATTATGTCACAATACTTATGCCTTTTCTCTCTTATTTTACAAGGTTTACATGAAGAGGGGGAATGCCAGTAGCTGGAATTCTAGGCTGGAAAAGGAGCAAATATTAGAGACCTATTCTGCACATCTCCAAAAGTCATGAAACTACATGGGAATTATTTTCAGAATATATAAAAAATATTTAGCAAAAGAAGTACCAGAGGGGGGCCACCCACCGTCCACGAGGGTGGGGGTGCGCCCTACCCCCTAGGTGCGCCCCCTGCCTCGTGAGCCCCCTGGTGGCCCTCTGATGCCCATCTTTGGCTATATGGAGTCTTTCGTTGAGGAAAAAATCATAAGCAAGCTCACGGGACGAAACTCCGCCGCCATAAGGCGGAACCAATCTAGGGCTCCAGCGGAGCTGTTCTGCCGGGGAAACTTCCCTCCGGGAGGGGCAAATCATCACCATCGTCATCACCAACGATCCTCTCATCAGGAGGGGGTCAATCTCCATCAACATCTTCACCAGCACCATCTCATCTCAAACCCTACTTGTATCCAATCTATGTCTCAAAACCTCAGATTGGTACCTGTGGGTTGCTAGTAGTGTTGATTACTCCTTGTAGTTGATGCTAGTTGGTTTACTTGGTGGAAGATCATATGTTCAGATCCATTATGCATATTAATACCCCTCTGATTATGAACATGAATATGATTTTTGAGTAGTTACCTTTGTTCCTGAGGACATAGGAGAAGTCTTGCTATAAGTAGTCATGTGAATTTGGTATTCGTTCGATTTTTTGATGAGATGTATGTTGTATTTCCTCTAGTGGTGTCATGTGAACGTCGACTACATGACACTTCACCATTATTTGGGCCTAGAGTAAGGCATTGGGAAGTAATAAGTAGATGATGGGTTGCTAGAGTGACGTAAATTTAAACCCTATTTTATGCGTTACTTCGTAAGGGGCTGATTTGGATCCATATGTTTCATGTTATGGTTAGGTTTACCTTAATACTTCTATTATAGTTGCGGATTCTTGCAATAGGGATTAATCATAAGTGGGATCCTTGTCCAAGGAAGGACGGTAATCAAGCACCGTTCCACCCACATATCAAATTATTAAAGTACCGAACGCGAATCATATGAACGTTATGAAAGCTAGCTTGACGATAATTCCCACGTGTCCTCGGGAGCGCTTTCCTTCATATAAGAGTTGGCTTGTCCTTTGCTACAAAAAGGATTGGGCCATCTTTCTGCACCTTATTTACTTTGATTACTTGTTACCCGTTACCAATTACCTTATCACAAAACTATCTGTTACTGATAATTTCAGTGCTTGCAGAAAATACCTTGCTGAAAACTGCTTATCATTTCCTTTTGCACCTCGTTGGGTTCGACACTCTTAGTTATCGAAAAGGCTATGATAGATCCCCTACACTTGTGGGTCATCAAGAATCTTTTCTGGCACCGTTGCCGGGGAGTGAAGCGCCTTTGGTAGGTGCAATTTGGTAAGGAAAATTTATATAGTGTGCTGAAATTTACTGTCACTTGTTACTATGGAACATAATCCTTTAAGGGGCTTGTCCGGGGTATCTTCACCCCGACCAGTAGAGCAAAGAGTTTCTCCTCAACCTACTGAACCTACTGAAAATGTTTACATTGAAATCCCTTCGGGTATGATAGAGAAAATGCTAGCTAATCCTTTCACGGGTGATGGAACATTACATCCCGATTTGCACCTAATCTATGTGGATGAAGTTTGTGGATTATTTAAGCTTGCAGGTATGCCCGAGGATGTTATCAAGAAGAAGATATTCCCTTTATCTTTCAAGGGAGAGGCATTGACATGGTTTAGGATTTGTGATGATATGGGATTATGGAACTACAACCGATTGAAATTGGAATTTCATCAGAAGTTTTATCATATGCATGTTGTTCATCGTGATCGTAATTATATATATAATTTTTTCCTCGCGAAGGAGAAAGCTTATCTCAAGCTTGGGGTAGGCTTAAGTCAATGTTATATTCATGCCCCAATCATGAGCTCTCAAAAGAAATGATTATTTAAAAAATTTATGCTCAGCTTTCTCTCAGTAATCGCTCCATGCTCGATACTTCTTGTACTGGATCTTTTATGATGAAGACTATTGGATTCAAATGGGATTTATTGGAAAGAATTAAACGCAACTCTGAAGATTGGGATCTTGACGAAGGTCAGGAGTCAGGTGTAAAACCTAAGTTTGATTGTGTTAAATCTTTTATGGATACCAATGCTTTTCATGAATTTAGCACTAAATATGGACTTGACTCTGAGATACTAGCTTCTTTCTGTGAATCCTTTGCTACTCATGTTGATCTCCCTAAGGAGAAGTGGTTCAAATATAATCCTCCCATTGAAGTAAAACTAGTAGCACCTGTTAAAGTTGAAGAAAAGACTATCACTTATAATGATCATGTTGTTCCTACTGCTTATATTGAGAAACCACCTTTCCCTGTTAGAATAAAGGATCATGCTAAAGCTTCAACTGTGGTCAACAAAAGTAATATTAAGACACCCAAACCCCCTGAGCAAATTAAAGTTGAACCTAGTGTTGCTAAGGTTAAATATCTCTTGGCTGATAATATTGATGGGCATGTTATTTACTTCTGTGATGAAGCTGCTAGAATTGCTAGACCTGATACTAAAAATAAACATAGACCTGTTGTAGGCATGCCTGTTATTTCTATTAAAATAGGAGATCATTTCTATCATGGCTTATGTGATATGGGTGCTAGTGCAAGTGCAATACCTCATTCCTTATACAAAGAAATTATGCATGATATTGCACCTGCTGAGATAGAAGAGATAGATGTTACAATTAAGCTTGCTAATAGAGATACTATTTCACCCGTTGGGATTGTTAGAGATGTTGAAGTCTTGTGTGGGAAGGTTAAGTATCATGCTGGTTTTCTTGTTCTTGGTTCCCCACAAGATAACTTTTGTCCCATTATATTTGGAAGACCCTTCTTGAATACTGTTAATGCTAGGATAGAATGCAATAAAGATATTGTTTCTGTTGGTTTAGGGGATATGTCTCATGAATTTAATTTTGCTAAATTTCTAGACAACCCCATGATAAAGAATTGCCTAGTAAAGATGAAATTATTGGTCTTGCTTCTATTGCCATGCCTCCTAGTGATCCTTTAGAACAATATTTGCTAGACCATGAAAATGATATGTTTATGAACGAAAGAAGGGAAATAGATGAAGTATTCTTTAAACAGAGACCTATTTTGAAGCACAACTTGCATGTTGAAATCTTAGGGGATCCTCCCCCACCCAAGGGTGATCCCGTGTCTGAGAGCTTAAAACTTTACCTGATACTCTTAAATATGCTTATCTTGGTGAGAAGGAGATATATCCTGTTATTATTAGTGCTAACCTTTCAAAGCATGAAGAAAAGAAATTATTAAAAACTCTGAAGAAGCACCGTGCTGCTATTGGATATATCTTAAGGGCATTAGTCCCACTCTATGCCAGCACAAAATAAAATTGGAGAAAGATGCGAAACCGGTTGTTGATCACCAACACAGTTAAATCCTAAGATGAAAGAAGTGGTAAGAAAAGAAATACTAAAGCTTCTAGAGGCAGGTATAATTTATCCCATTGCTGATAGTCAGTGGGTAAGTCTTGTCCATTATGTCCCTAAGAAGGTAGGTATTACTGTTGTTCCTAATGATAAAGATGAATTGATCCCACAAAGAATTGTTACAGGTTATAGAATGGTAATTGATTTCCACAAATTAAATAAAGCTACTAAAAAGGATCATTACCCTTTACCTTTTATTGATCGAATGCTAGAAATATTATCCAAGCATACACATTTTTGCTTTCTAGATGGTTATTCTGGTTTCTCTCAAATACCTATGTCAAAAGAGGATCAAGAAAAGACAACTTTTACTTGCCCTTTCGTTACCTTTGCTTATAGATGTGTGCCTTTTGGTTTATGTAATGCACCTCCTACCTTTCAAAGATGTATGGCTGCTATATTCTCTGACTTTTGTGAAAAGATTGTTGAGGTATTCATGGATGATTTCTCCGTTTATGGGACTTCTTTTGATGATTGCTTAAGCAACCTTGATCGAGTTTTGCAGAGATGTGAAGAAACTAATCTTGTTTTGAATTGGGAGAAGTGCCACTTTATGGTTAATAAAGGTATTGTCTTGGGGCATAAAATTTCTGAAAGAGGTATTGAAGTTGATAAAGCTAAAGTTGATGCTATTGAAAAGATGCCGTGTCCCAAGGACATTAAAGGTATAAGAAGTTTCCTTGGTCATGCCGGTTTTTATAGGAGGTTCATTAAGGACTTCTCCAAAATTTCCAGGCCTCTAACTAATCTCTTACAAAAAGATGTTCCTTTTGTCTTTGATGACGATTATGTAGAAGCATTTGAAATACTTAAGAAAGCTTTGATTTCTGCACCTATTGTTCAGCCTCCTGATTCGAATTTACCATTTGAAATCATGTGTGATGCTAGTTATTATGCTGTAGGGGTTGTTCTAGGACAAAGAGTTGATAAGAAATTAAATGTTATCCAATATGCTAGTAAAACTCTAGACAGTGCCCAGAGATATTGTGCTACCACTGAAAAAGAATTGTTAGCAGTTGTATTTGCTTGTGATAAGTTCAGACCTTATATTGTTGATTCTAAAGTAACTATTCACACTGATCATGCTGCTATTAAATATATTATGGAAAAGAAAGATGCTAAACCTAGACTTATTAGATGGGTTCTCTTGCTTCAAGAATTTGATCTGCATATTATTGATAGAAAGGGAGCTGAGAACCCCGTTGCAGACAACTTGTCTAGGTTAGAGAATGTTCTTGATGACCCACTACCTATTGATGATAACTTCCCTGATGAACAACTAGCTGTCATAAATGCTTCTCGTACTGCTCCATGGTACACTAATTATGCTAATTGTATTGTTGCTAAATTTATACCACCTAGTTTCACATACCAACAAAAGAAAAAGTTCTTCTATGATTTAAGACATTACTTCTGGGATGACCCACATCTTTATAAAGAAGTAGTGGATGGTGCTATTAGACATTGTGTACCTGAGCATGAATAGGAACAGATCCTACGTAAGTGTCACTCCGAGGCTTATGGAGGACACCACGCTGGAGATAGAACTGCACATAAGGTATTGCAATCTGGTTTTTATTGGCCTACTCTCTTCAAGGATGCCCGTAAGTTTGTTTTGTCTTGTGATGAATGTCAAAGAATTGGTAGTATTGGTAGACATCAAGAAATGCCTATGAATTATTCACTTGTTATTGAACCATTCGATGTTTGGGGCTTTGATTATTTGGGACTGTTTCCTTCCTCTAATGGGTATACAAATATTTTAGTTGTTGTTGATTACGTTACTAAGTGGGTAGAAGCTATTCCAACTAGTAGTGCTGATCATAACACATCTATTAAGATGCTTAAAGAAGTTATTTTTCTGAGGTTTGGAGTCCCTAGATATTTAATGACTGATGGTGGTTCACATTTTATTCATGGTGCCTTTCGTAAAATGCTTGCTAAGTATGATGTTGATCATAGAATTGCGTCCCCATATCATCCACAGTCTAGTGGTCAAGTTGAACTGAGCAATAGAAAGCTTAAATTAATTTTGCAAAAGAATGTTAATAGATCTAGAAAGAATTGGTCCAAGAAACTTGATGATGCATTATGGGCTTCTAGAACTGCATACAAAAATCCTACGGGTATGTCTCCCTATAAAATAATGGTAAAGCATGTCACTTACCTCTTGAACTAGAACATAAGGCATATTGGGCCATTAAAGAGCTCAATTATGATTTCAAACTTGCCGGTGAGAAGAGGCTTTTGACATTAGCTCACTTGATGAATGGAGAACCCAGGCTTATGAGAATGCCAAACTGTTTAAAGAAAAAGTTAAAAGATGGCATGTTAAAAGGATACAAAAACGTGAGTTTAATGTAGGTGATTATGTATTGCTATGCAACTCTCGTTTAAGATTTTTTGCAGGCAAACTCCTCTCTAAATGGGAAGGTCCTTACGTCATCAAGGAGGTCTATCGTTCCGGTGCCATAAAAATCAACAACTTCGAAGGCACAAATCCGAGGGTGGTGAACAGTCAAAGAATCAAACATTATATCTCAGGTAATCCTATAAATGTTGAAACTAATGTTATTGAAACCGTGACCCCAGAGGAATACATAAGGGACACTTTCCAGAACGTTTCAGACCCCAAAGTAAACCGACTCCAAAATAGTTCTAATGGCAATTTTTCTCCATTTTGAAATATTTAAGAAAATTGGAAAATAATAAGCAGTCATGGAAGGACACGAGGCTTCCACGAGGGTGGAGGGTGTGCCCCCTGCCTCGTGGGCACCTCGTGTGCCCTCCGGACTCCGTTTTGTTGCACGATACTTCTTTTGGTTGGTAAAAATTCATTATATAATCTCCCGAAGGTTTTGACCACCGTATCACGCAAATATCTCATGTTTTTGTTTCGAGCTATTTTCTGCCAGGGTTGTCAAGGCCAGGCATCATGTCATCTCCCTCCTCCTCCAACAATGAGGGCAAAGATTCTTGGCTAATGAAGATATAGCTGAGGAGACAAGAGCCCGGAGAGATCAACAAGGATGATGGGATCAAGAAGGCCATGGGGGACCAAGTTCCGGCAGTAGCAGAAGAAGACATCCATCAAGCTCACCACAATCTCTTTACCCCATCAGAGATTGAGGCTTTCAAGATGATTGAGTTGGCTCATATTCAAAACAAGTATCTCACAAGTGAAAATATTTTGTTGAAGGAGCATATCATCGCACTCAAGAGCATTATCCGCAAATTGGAGGATCTCCTACGCTCGATGTGCAACTATCCATCATCACCCACACCTTCTTCACCAACAAAGAAGAACTGAGTATTGGGTATGGGCACTCCCCTTGGCAACTGCGAAGCTTGGGGGAGTGCCCCGGTATCGTATCACCATCACACTTTTATCTTTACCAATTTTTTCTTAGTTTGATCCTTTTGGTAATATCTTGATCTAGTAGAATAAAATTTTAGTATGATCTAGTTTTGAGTTTTGCTTTATGATCCTTCCATGTAATCGAGTCCGTGAGCTATATATAATAAAGATTAGTGTTGAGTCAAGGGCTTGATTATCTTGCTATGATCTTGAGGGAATAAAATAAAAGAGAAAGAATAAAAAGAAATAAAGAGATCATATGGATCTTATGGAGAGTAATGACTTCACATATAAAGAGTATGATGAATAAAAGTTGTTGAGAGTTGACAAACATAGTTTTGGTCATCGTTGCAATTAATAGGAAGTGATAAAGAAAGAGAGGTTTTCACATATAAATATACTATATTGGACATCTTTTATGATTGTGAGCAGTCGTTAAAATATGACATGCTAAAGAGTTGATGTTGCACAAGGAAGACAACGTAATGGGTTATGTTTTCTTACATCTGAGATGAATTATATTGTCATGGATCATCCAACATGTTGAGCTTGCCTTTCCCCCTCATGCTAGCCAATTTCTTTTCACCAAGTAGAAATACTACTTGTGCTTCCAAATATCCTTAAACCCAGTTTTGCCATAAGAGCCCACCATATCTACCTATGGATTGAGTAAGATCCTTCAAGTAAGTTGTCATCATTGCAAGCAATAAAAATTGCTCTCTAAATATGTATGATTTATTAGTGTGGATAAAATAAGCTTTATACGATCTTGTGATGTGGAAGAAATAAAAGCGACGGACTGCATAATAAAGGTCCATATCACAAGTGGCAATATAAAGTGACGTTCTTTTGCATTAAGACTTCGTGCATCCAACCATAAAAGCACAGGACAACCTCTGCTTCCCTATGCGAAGGGCCTATCTATTGTTCTTGTCTTATACTTCATATCAGAGTCATGATGATCTTCACCTTTCCTTTTTACATTTTATCCTTTGGGAAGCACAATGGTGGAAAGATCCAGATATATATAGCTAATTGGATGTGAGTTTTCATGAACTATTATTGTTGACATTACCCTTGAGGTAAAAAGTTGGGAGGCAAAACTATAAGCCCCTATCTTTCTCTATGTCCGATTAAAAACCTCATAACCATAAATATAGCGCGAGTGTTAGCAATTGTGAAAGACTAAATGATGGTTGAGTATGTGGACTTGCTGAGAAGCTCTTATATTGACTCTTTCCTATGTTATGATAAATTGCAATTGCTTCAATGACTGAGATTACAGTTTGTTAGTTTTCAATAAAGTTTCTGATTCATACTTGAGTATGTGAATGAATTGTTACTTTAGCATAAGAGATCATATGACAATATATATAGGGTGGGTCTATTATGATAACACCCCTTAAGAGTCTTATTCTGATAACACCTAGCTTATTATGCTAACACCCCAACAGCGACCCGACGCGACGCCCAACCGATCTGGAAAACAAAAACGACAGCACCCCACCGGCACCCACCACTCCTCCCTCTGCCTCACTCCTCCCTCGACCCTAGAGCGACAACGAGGAGGGCCCTGGGCGCCGCCCCTTCCCTTGCTTCCCACCGCTCCTCCGGTTGGATCCCATCCTCCTCTTCGGCTAGATCCAGTCATCCTCAAGCCTCCCCCATCTTCCATTCCTCCTCTCCGGCCGGATCCCGTCGTCTCCCACCGCCATCGCCCATGTACAACACCACCATGCGGCAGATTAGGCGCGGCCCGTCGTTCCCCGCCTTCACCGCCCATACCCAGGGCCGCCCGACGCCCGGATCCGCCGTGCCACGCCTCCCCCACCTAGATCTCACCCTCGCCGCCGCCACCTCTGCTGTGCACCGCGGATGGATCCGGGGCACCACTGTTGGCGCTGCGCCCCTGCCTTCCCCAACGGACGCCCCTCTAACTTCCTTGCCCTCCCACCAGATAGAGCGCTGGAGACCATCGAGGCATGGTCTGACTGGCCGCCGCGCGCCGCCCATGTGAGTACCTTTCCCCCAGCGGCCTGGATCCAGCTCCTCTGCTACATCAATGGTGAGTTCCACGCCGCGCCATGGAGCCAGTATACCATTTGCAGTTCATTTGATTTTTCCTCTGGATTTTGGATGTGCAGAATTGTTGTGATTCATTTGAAATTTTTTTTGAACCTCACTGACTTTGGTGTTCTATTTCATCCATCCTCCGTTGTGCAGGCGCCCATCCTCCGTTGCCGCATCCTTTGCTAGTCGTCGGCGTGTGGGACGACACTGGATGGGGGCGATGGCGCATCCGTGCGGTTCGCCCACACGGCGCGTTCGGTACACTCGTTCTGGTGATGTAGTTCGCTGGCGTACTCCCTTATCCAGCAGCGAGTAGCTCACTATCCTCGTCATCGAGCACATCCACAGCAACTGCTAACTCGCTAATTGCGGGAGTTTTTTTTCCTCTTTTTGGATTTTGGATGTGCAGTGCACCCGGATCACGAGAGCAGTGCACCTGGATCACGAGACTAGTTAATTGCAGCGTGATTACAGTTTTGGTGGCGCGGGCAGCATTTTTTTCTTTTATTTTTATAGAAAAAAGTTTCATCTAGTCAGCCTTTTTTTATTTTGAATATGTAGTTCAGTGGCATGGTGTAGTTTGCAGGTGCAGTACGCCACTGGGGTGTGATCTAGTACATCACGGGTAGTCCTTAATTGTTGTTCGGCTGGTGACATTGTGGATTTTGTGTGTATGGTTGTGTGTGGCTGTTTAAAAATAATGAAAACATATAGAGTATATGTTTTGAAAATCACTTTGTTCTCCCACGTGGTTCACTATAATAAAACTCCTCCATTGTTCACTATATCAAATGCAACACTGCATTGCGTTCGGCCCTTCGATGTGGTTCACTTTTGAGAGTGATGGTGTTCACTTGTGCCCAACATGAAAAAATGCGAAAAAATTAACGAAACAACAATAATAATGCGGTTCACTTTGATATATGATGTGGTTCACTTGCCCTAGTCTTCGCGGTCCACTCTCGTTAATAAAAAATGTTGAAAATAAGACAACAAAAATTCGTCTGAGAAAAAATTTACGTTCGACAAAGAAATCATGAAGTGCGCTTGCTCGTCCGATGCAGTGCAGTTTTTCGTCTGAAGCAGTGCACTCCACCTCGTTTGGGAAAATTTACGTCCCACAAAAAAGAAATCACGCAGTTCACTTGTCTGTCTGATGAAGTGCGCTCTTTAGTCTGAAGCACTGCACTCCATCTCGTTTGGAAAAATTTACGTCCCACAAAAAAGAAATCATGTAGTGCACTTGTCTGTCCAATGAAGTGTGGTTTTTAGTCTAAATAAGTGCGATTTTCTGTCTGATGCAGTACGGGCCGTTTACGGTAGTCTCGAGGTTCACTTTTCATAGTATTGCGGTTCACCAAACACTCGACATGAAGTGCACTCCACCTCGTTTAGGAAAATTTACGTCCCACAAAAAAGAAATCATGCAGTGCACTTGTTTGTCCGATGAAGTATAGTTTTTAGTCTAAAAGAAGTGTGGTTTTCTGTCTGATGCAGTACATATGACGATTTTGGTGTTCCGAAAAAACAGAGTGTTCGCATTTCGTTAAAATCAAAATTGCTTCTAAACCGTAAGGAATCGGAGAGAGTGTTCTATATGAAAAAGTTGCGCCTCATCGATATCTTTCCAACGGCATATAATTTGAATTATTTCGACCAGCGGTTTGTAAAAATTTCATGAAAAGCGGCCGCTGCCTCTCGTCATCAGCCGCACGATTTTTAAAATTAACTAAAAACTGTAAGGAATCTCAAAAACATTTTAACATAGGAAAGTTGCGCCTTGTCCGTAGCTTTCCAACGGTGTATCATACGCCCCATTTCGACAAACGGTTAGAAAACTAGAGGGAAAACAGTACCGAAAATTTAAATTTTTTTAAAAAACAGAATTCCGCGATTTAGTAAATTTGAAACTGCTCTTAAACCGTAACTAATTAGAGAAAATAATAGATATGAAAAAGATGCGCCTCGATGATATCTTTTCAACGGTGTATCATTTGCTTTGTTCCGACGAGCGGTTTAGAAGAAATCGCGAAAAAACGCTCGCTGCCACTCCTCATGGGCCGCACCATTTTCAAAACTGCTCTTAAACCGTGTTGAATCTTGAAAAGTGCTCTACATGTCGAAGTTGCGCCTAATCCATAGCTTTTCAACGGTATATTACACACCTCATTCCGATAAACAGTTAAAAAACTAGAGTGAAAACAGTACCGAAAAACAACGCGTGAAGTTTTTTCCAACGAGAAGTTCACTCGTGTGAGTACTGCAGCACACTTGGTTCAAAGAATGACGTCCACTTGCGTTGAGCGTGCAGTGCGGAAGTGTTATCAGAATAGTTATTCTGCTAATATTAACATAATAGACCGGCTATACACACACACACACACACATAAACACTATTCTAATCACGGGATCAGAATAATATTCTGATCACAACCTGAACTGCCTGATTAACGCGTCTGGACTTCCCTGTACGAACCCGACCTTCGGACTATCTTCGCAACTGTGGCTTCCCCCGCGAATTATTCTATTTAGTCATGTTCTGTATGATGTTAGTGTAATCTAGAAATGTTTTTTAGCAACTAAATACTAGTTTTAAATACGAATCTCGCTCATTGGCGGATTTTGCCGTCGGGCCATGATGAAATTGTGTTTTTTTGCAATTTTACTGCCTGAGTTGTTCGACCTGAACTTCTCCCAATGCTAGGTTGAACTTCCGCCAACATTGCCCAAATGGGGCTTGCGATATACCGTTGGAAAGCTATGGATACCAGTATCATGACCCAAGTTAAATTTTTGGCAAAATGTAAGCGGTTTAAGAGCAGTTTTGAAAACCGGTTTTTCTTCATACAAAAAACATGAATCGTATCTTCGATCGCATTTCTAAACCGTTTATCGGAATGAGACAAATAATATGGCGTTGGAAAGTTGCTGCAAAACCACTTCTTCCACATGTTGAAAGTTTTCTCTAATTCCTTATGGATAAAGAGTAATTTTGCAAAACATAGAATTTCGCAAACTGAACACCCGAGTTTGCATTTTTGATGCCATTTCTAAACGGCTAATCCAATTAAGGCAAATAATATGGCGTTGGAAAGCTTACGAAAATGCGCTACTTTTTCATGTTAAAAGTTTTTTCTAATTTTAAACAGTTTAAAAGTAATTTAGAAAACGATACAAGTTCCACCGAGTTCGTATTTTCGAGCTAATTTTTTAACCATGCGTCCGAATGTAGCAAATTATATGGCGTTGGAAAGGTTGAACAAATGCGAAACTTTTTTGTATATATTGTTTCTCCCAATTCCTTACGGTTTGAAGTCAATTTTGAAAATGGCTAAAAACGTATTTTTGCCGTAATTTCTAGAAACTTTATTGGCATGGAACAAATAATATACTGCTGAAAATCTACGAAAAATGCGGAACTTTTTCATGTTGATGGTTTTGTCTGATTCCTAGCAGTTTTTATATAATTTCAAAAACGGTGAGATCATTCGTTCTGCCTTTATCGCGAAACAAATTCTTCGAAAATGCACCGCGTGAAGAACCTGAACTTCTTGGCGCGTCTACATGAACTTCACTCTATTTTTCACGTGATTTTGTTGCCCGTACCTCTCCATCCATTTACCAAAACCCTCACCAGAATTGAGCAAAGTAATATACGGGTGGAAAGCTGATGTAAAGACGCAACTTTCCCGTATTGATCATTTTTTCATACTCGCGACGATTTTAAAAGTTTTTCATCTGAAATTCATTCACTATAGTAGTCGAACTTCCTGCTGTTTTCACGTTGAACTTCTGTGACATATTTTCGTTTGTAATTTTCCCATTCATTTCGTCATTGTTACACAAATGATATTCCTTTTGTACAAACCTCTCTCACAATAATTTTCTCAACTTTATCCGATGCAGGACTTGAACTTATAACAACAAAACTTTTAGATTTTGCTTTTTATTCTTTTTTAATACAAAATGCACACCGTGTAGTACGTGAACTTCTGGCAGTTATCAATCTAAACTTCTCTCGGTTACGTGAATATATCTGAGTTTTTTTATGATTTTCTAATCTGATTTTCTTAATCCTTTTTATGAAATTTTGAAGCGCTCTATTTTTAAAAGTAGAACTTCTTGTTATTTTTTTGAACTTCTTGTTTCCATTCTTTAATAACGAGGCAAATCTGAGTTTTCTATAATCATCAACTTCTCCATTTTTTTAATATGGACATCCTAGTTTTACTTTTTAATCATTTTTTATGAAATTTTGAAGCGTCTATTTTTAAAAGTTGAACTTCTTTTTTATTTTTGAACTTCTTGTTTCCATTCTTTAATAACGTGGAAAATCTGAGTTTTCTATAATCATCTGTAATGCCCTCGATGCGGCTATAGCTCCCACGTGTCGAGGCACGACTTAGAGACATAACCGCATTGAGGGCGTTACAAGCTGGTAATCAGAGCCTTCCCCGACCTTAGGAGCCCCATTGCTTGATCGTTTTTAGAAGCCGAGTTGTGTCTAGAAAAATGTTTTGAGTCACTTAGGAATTATATATCGGAGATTTAGGAATTCTTTTTACTTCCCAGTCTCCTCATCGCTCTGGTAAGGCATCCGACGTAGAGTTTTGACTCTTCTCTTCTCAAATTTCACTAAAAAAAATTTTAGGATCACGCGAGTATCTTGGTTTTGTTCCGATGGTTTTGTGACGAGAACATTGTTCTTGGTGCCTCCTGTCTTTAGGGGTTGTGGCAGTGTCCCGGGGAGTTGAGCTCCGAGGTGTTGTCGTCACAATTTTATCGTTGCAATTCTGGTATACTTGAGATTTGTGCGCGACATCGAAAATCTCTTTTATGCAGTTCGTTGGTGAGATAACCTCGACGCCACCCAGTACTGGGGCGGGAGTTCGGGAGTATCGCCATAACTTGTATAATGGATGCTTTTCGAAGGTTGAGATAGATGGGTTTCCGAAGGTTTCTTGGTTATGTGTTGAAGGATGGATACAGCTGGATGTAGGATTTGCTAGCTTGAGTGAGATATTATGCTCCCCTGTATCCCCAACACCTGATTGCATAACCGGGAAAATTTTGGGAATTTCATAGGTGGGAATTCAAGTAGCCTTAGGATATCTTTCCGACAGATGTATGATATGAAATTGGGGTTCGACGTCTAGTGGTTCGCCTATTCACGGTCGATTTTACAGTGGTCTCGTTGTGTCTTAAAGAGTCCTTGGCTATGCTGACTCGGGGACGCTTCGTATGTCATGTGCACTGCCTTGTACATGATGGTGCTGTACGATCGAGCCCGTGTAGGTCCCACCATGAAAACTTCAGACGAAATTTCTATCATGTATTTGTTCCGGCTTATTCCGCAAGCCAACCCTTGGTTTTATTTTCAGTTGTGGCATTCGTTTTGCTTCGACGTCATATGATGATTCCATCCCTCGTTGTGGTACCCCTTCTACCTGATTCTTCGTGGCTTCGCAATTTAGGAATATGTGACCACTTCAAGAGAAGTGCATTCATTCATTTTGTTCGGATGTGAAGACTATATGTTGCAATTTTCATTCCGTTGGATTCAGCTTCTATATTTATCTGTCTATGTGCTAATGGTGGTCAACCTCTTCAGGATGGCTCCCGCTAAGAGCACCAGTCAGAACCAGAATCAAGATCCGCCACCGCCTCCACCTCCTCCAGAGGCATGGCAAGCTGTGATGGCCGCAACCAATGCAAACACTCAGCTGATCATGCAAATTCTCCAAGAGCGCAATCAAGGCAGTCAAGGGAATCAAGGCAGCAACCAGGGTCACTTTGCTACACTCAACCAGTTCCTTGCTAACGGGCCAAAGACTTTCAGTAATTGTGTTGAGGCAACCGATGCTGACGATTGGCTTGTGGATCTGTGTAAGCATTTCGAGTGCAGCAACGTCAGGCCTGAGGACTTTGTGAAATTCGCTTCCTTCCAACTCAAAGATCAGGCTGCAGAGTGGTTCCAGCAGTACAAGGATTCCAGAGGGGAACGTGTTATCACTTGGGATGATTTCCGTCAAGATTTCCGCGCTCATCACATTCCGCAGAGCGTGGTTGAAAGCAAGCGTGAGGAATTCCGCAATCTGAAGCAAGGCTCTTTGTCTGTCTATGACTACAACAAATTGTTCCAGAAGCTTGCCCGCTTTGCCAAGCAGGACGTGCCTGATGAGAAGAGCATGATATATCAGTTCAGGGGTGGTCTCAGGGAAGATATTCAGCTCGCTCTTGTTCTCTTTGAGCCTTTGAGATACGATGAGTTCTACAACATGGCACTGAAGCAAGAGGCTGCTCAGTTGAGGTGTGATGCTTCCAGGAAGCGAGTCAGAGATGTTACTCCTTCTTCCTCTACTCAAGTGGCCAAGCAGCAGAAGTATTGGCTTCCTCCTCCTCCGTTCCGTCAGCCGTATCAGCAGAAGAGCAAAAGTGGCAGTGGTTTCTCCCACCCACCCAACCCAGGCTTTCAGAACAAGTCTTCGTCTCAAGCTCCAAGATCGAGTGCTCCGTATCACCGTCCGCTCTCAGAGGTCACGTGCAACAAGTGCCAACAGAAGGGTCACTATGCCAACAAGTGTTTCAACCAGAGGCGTCTTCCTCCTCCTCCTGTGAGATCGGCAAGTACAGCTGTGGTCAAGCATAACCCCAAGCATGCCAAGGTCAATTTGATGAATGCAGCTCAGGCAGAGGACTCGTCAGATGTGATCATGGGTAACCTTCCTGTTAACGATGTTCCTGCAAAAGTTCTTTTTGACACTGGTGCATCGCATTGCTTCATCTCGAAACCTTTTGCATCTAAGCATGAGTTGACTTCCCAAGTTATGCATAAACCGTTAGCAGTCGTCTCTCCGGGTAAATGTTTGCTTGCTAATCACGTGGTTCCGGATATTTCTATCTTGATGGGTGATTTCAAGTTTCTAGCTTCTCTAATGGTTCTTGGTAACTCGGATATTGATCTTATTCTTGGGATGGATTGGCTTTCTAAGCATAAAGCTCAGCTTGATTGTGCAGCCAGGCAGATTCAACTGACTCATTCGTCTGAGGATGTCATTGTCTTTGCCGCTCGGGATAATACCATCCGGTTGTTTTCTCTCAGTGAGAAGGGTGAATTGGATGCTATTTCGCAGATTCCGGTTGTTTGTGAGTATCAAGACGTTTTTCCAGAAGAACTCCCAGGGATGCCTCCAAACCGGCCGGTTGAATTTGTTATTGAACTTGAGCCCGGTACGGAACCTGTGTGCAAACGTCCCTACAAGCTCGGCCCCGAAGAGTTGAAGGAGTTGAAGAAACAACTCGATGAGCAAGAAAGATTGGGTCTCATCCGGCCTAGTACTTCTCCGTGGGGTTGTGGTGTTCTTTTTGTGAAGAAGAAGGATGGTTCGAGCCGACTTTGTGTTGATTACTGTCCAGTGAATAAGAAGACCATCAAGAACAAATACCCACTTCCCAACATCAATGAGCTGTTCGAACAACTCAAGGGTGCTCAAGTATTCTCCAATCTTGATCTCCGTATGGGTTATCACCAGATTCGCATTCGTGAAGAAGATATTCCCAAGACAGCATTCAGAACAAGCTTTGGTTCATATGAATACACTGTCATGTCTTTTGGCCTCGCCAACGCTCCTCCGACGTTTTCTCGCATGATGAACTTCATCTTCAACGCCTACACCAATGACTTCGTTTTGGTCTATCTCGATGACATTTTGGTTTTCTCGAAGAACAAGGAAGATCATGCCAAGCACTTGCGTTTGGTTCTTGATAAGCTCAGGGAACATCAGTTCTACGCCAAGTTCTCCAAGTGTGAATTTTGGCTCGATGAGGTTCTTTATCTTGGTCATATCATCTCTGCCAAGGGCATTTCCATGAATCCCGAGAAGGTATCCGCAATTGTGAATTGGGAACCTCCTCAGAACGTGAAGCAACTCCGCAGTTTTCTCGGTCTCGCAAGCTATTGCCGAAGATTCGTTGAAAACTTTTCCAAAATCGCAAAGCCTCTCTCAAATCTTCTTCAGAAGCATGTCAAGTACGTTTGGTCTCCGGAGTGTGATATTGCTTTCAACACTTTGAAAGAGAAGTTGATCACTGCTCCAGTTCTGACTCCACCTGACGAATCCAAGCCGTACGAGGTCTTTTGTGATGCCTCTCTCCAAGGTCTTGGCGCAGTATTGATGCAAGAGAAGAAAGTTGTTGCTTATACATCTCGCCAGTTGAAGCCTAATGAGAAGAACTACCCCACTCATGATCTCGAGTTGGCGGCAGTTGTGCATGCTCTTTTGACTTGGAGACATCTTCTATTGGGAAGAAAAGTGGACATTTTCACTGATCACAAGAGTCTCAAGTACATCTTCACTCAGCCTAATCTCAACCTAAGGCAAACTCGATGGGTCAAAATGATTCAAGAGTACAATCCGAGTATTGAGTATACTCCAGGCAAGGCCAATGTGATTGCTGACGCTTTGAGCAGAAAGGCCTATTGCAACAGTCTGATTCTCAAGCCTTATCAACCCGAGCTTTGTGAAGCTTTCCGCAAGCTTAATCTGCAAGTTGTTCCTCAAGGTTTCCTCGCCAACCTTCAAGTCTCTCCTACCTTAGAATACCAGATTCGCCAAGCCCAGCTTCTTGATGCTATGGTGAAAAAGGTGAAGATTGGGATTGCCAAGAGTCAGTCCAAGTACAAGTGCTACCGCCTTGATGACAAGGACACTCTCTTCTTCGAGGATCGTATTGTTGTGCCCAAAGGTGAACTTCGTAAAGTGATCATGAACGAGGCTCACAACTCTCTCCTCTCCATCCACCCTGGTAGTACGAAGATGTATCAGGATCTCAAGCAAGCTTATTGGTGGACTCGAATGAAGCGCGAGATCGCTCAATTCGTGAATGAATGTGATGTCTGCAGAAGAGTGAAGGCAGAACACCAAAGGCCAGCTGGTCTCCTCCAACCTCTTGCCATTCCAGAATGGAAGTTTGACCACATTGAAATGGACTTCGTGACTGGGTTTCCAAAGTCCAAGCGTGGCAATGATGCTATATTTGTTGTCATCGATAAGCTCACCAAGGTGGCTCACTTTCTGGCTATCAAAGAGTCGATCACTGTAGCTCAATTGGCGGAACTCTATACCTCTCGCATTGTCTCTCTGCACGGTATTCCTCAAGTGATCTCTTCAGACCGTGGCAGTATCTTTACCTCGAAGTTTTGGGATTCTTTTCAGAAGGCCATGGGTACCAACATTCGCTTCAGCACAGCTTTCCATCCTCAAACAAGCGGTCAAGTCGAGCGTGTCAACCAGATTCTTGAAGATATGCTCAGGGCTTGTGTGATCTCCTTCGGCATGAAGTGGGAGGACTGCCTTCCTTATGCTGAATTCTCATACAACAACAGTTTTCAAGCAAGTTCGGGCAAGGCCCCATTTGAAATTCTGTATGGCAGGAAGTGCCGTACCCCTCTCAACTGGTCTGAAACCGGCGAACGTCAGCTGCTGGGTAATGACTTAATCACAGAAGCAGAAGAAATGTGCAAAGTCATTCGTGATAACCTCAAAGCAGCCCAATCCCGCCAGAAGAGCTACTATGATAGTAAGCACCGTGATTTGGCTTTCGAGATCGGAGATCATGTTTACCTCCGTGTCTCTCCTATGAAAGGTACTCGTCGCTTCGGTATCAAAGGGAAGCTTGCCCCTAGATACGTGGGACCTTTCAAGATTGTCAGCAAGAGAGGCGACCTCGCCTATCAACTCGAGCTTCCTTCAAACTTTGCAAATGTTCATGATGTGTTCCATGTCTCTCAGCTTCGTAAGTGCTTCAAGACGCCTGACCGCACCGTCAACTTCGAGGACATTGAGCTCCAAGAAGATCTTTCTTATCGTGAGCACCCAGTTGCTATTCTTGAAGAGACTGAACGCAAGACTCGCAACAAGTCAATCAAATTTCTCAAAGTCAAGTGGTCTCACCATTCCGACCGTGAAGCTACCTGGGAACGCGAGGATCACCTCCGTTCTGAGTACCCGGAGTTCTTTCAGTCCTAGATCTCGGGACGAGATCTTTTCGTAGTGGTGGAGTGTTGTAACGCCCCAGATATAACTTTCCATATTTGTATCCAACTCTTGCCGTCTCCGACGCTAAGTTATATTTATTTCTCGGGCTCGGGTCTTTGTCTCCGTGTGTGTTCTTATTTTCCGTGCATCTCTTTTCATGTCATCTCGTGCATTGCATTTGCATACATGTTCATCTCATGCATTCGAGCATTTTCCCCGTTGTCCGTTTTGCATTCCGGCGCTTCGTTCTCCTCCGGTGGCCATTTCTAGCTTTCTTTCGTGTGTGGGGATTAAACATTTCCGAATTGGACCGAGACTTGTCATGCGGCCTTGGTTTACTACCGGTAGACTGCCTGTCAAGTTTCGGGTCATTTGGATTTCGTTTGATACTCCAACGGTTAACCGAGGGACCGAAAAGGCCTCGTGTGTGTTGCAGCCCAACACCCCTCAAATTTGGCCCAAAACCCTCCAAACTCTGCTCCATGTCCTAGAGCGTTCGATCACGATCGCGTGGGCGAAAACCGCACCTCATTTGGACTCTCCTAGCTCCACTTATGCCTATATATACCCCCTCCAATTTCGGATCTCGTCTTCCTCCTCGAACCCTAGTTCCAAAAAAAAAACAGTTCCCGCACCGACGGACGTGTCCGCCCCCGGCCGGACAGCGTCCGCCGCCGCCCGCGTCCTCTCCCGCGCTGCCAAGTGGCGCCGCCGCCGCCGCCTCGGAGGCCCGCCCGGCCCGTTACCGGCCCCCGAGGCCCAGATCCGGAGCGCCGCCGCCCGCCTCTTCTTCCCCGCAACCGGCGCCGTGCCTCGCCGCCTTCGCCGCCGACTTCGCCGGCCGGACACCCACCCGCCACCGTCGTCCACCGCTCCGGTCGCCGGCGCACGCCGCCCTGGCCACCGGTGCCCGCCGCTCCGCCCGCGGCCACCCCGCCGTCCTCGTCCGCCGCCCTCCGCCGCCTCTGCCTCGTTCGCCGGCGAGCTCCACCGGCTGCGGCGCCGGCCATCCTCGGGAGTCGCACCGGAACAGTGCCGCGTCGCCAAATCCGATCCGCGCTACAGTAACCCTAATTTTCGCGAGGTGTTTTTTTCTCTAAGTCCTGAAATTCTTGATCCAAGTTGCTCTGTTCGAGGCCCCGTAACTTTGCATCCGTAGCTCCGTTTTGGACATATGATATACCAAAATCTTCGTCCCGACATGTACATCATTTCATTCCATTGCATCATTTGCATTTGAGGTCATCTTGTTGCCCAAAATGCTGTTAGAAGGAGGCTTCGTGAGTTAAATTGCAGATCCGTTAGTTCATCATGCACTTTTGTCATTTTTGCCATGTTTAATCCGTGCATGATATGCCTGTGCTCCTTTGGGATGAATTGTTAAGCATTTTGTCTTATTTCCAGAGGTGTCACCCATGCATTTTTAGGATGTGTGTGTTGTCTTGTGCAAGCTTGCGAAGAGAGGTACCTGAGATTGCTGATTTCAGGGACTAAGTGATTTTCACCAAGTCTGGGATATTTTAGTTCGTGATGCTATATGTCCAGCTTGTTTCCTAGTGATCCGTGCCTCTTTTGAGGATGATCAGTAAGGGAGTTTTGATATTTATGTTATGATCTATCCATCCATGTCTTTGTTTGCATATGTGGAGTGCTCTAGGTTGACTCAATCGAGCTCAACTTTTGCTTCGTTGTTAATCTGGGCAGATCGTCAACTTGTTTGCGATTTTGCCGATGCTACCGTTAGTGTTCCATGCATGCTATGCCTTTTTTCTTGCCATGTGTAGCTAGCATATTGTGTCTTCTTTCTGGATATATGCTTGCCTTGCCATGACTTGCACCGTAGTGAGTGCATCGAGCTCGTTTACATGCCTTCGTGAGCTATAATTTCAGCATGTCTCAGTTTTCACTAAGTCTGAAAACTGATTGTGTTCGAGCTATGTTCGTGAGCTCGGTAGAGTATTTTGTGATCCCTTTTGGCCCCAGGTCACTTTGGGTGTTTTGTTAAGCTTGTTGAGTAGCTCCATGCCATGTTCTTACTTGTCATGTTCAGGTTATTTATCATGTTGTTTTTCTGCTCCAAAGAGAGCATCGTGATCTGAAATTTCAGGCTAGTGTTAATTTCACTAAGTCTGGAATCTGTTTTGCATATTCATTTTTGCCATGCTTGTTTGAACCTCTTAATGGATGAATTTGCCTATGGCTCAGTGCTAGTATTTTGTTAACCATCTTGTGTACATCACTGCCATTTATTTTGTTTTCATGTTTGGTGGTTGTATCATGTTCATTTCGTTGCATTTAGATGCCTACTTGCTGTAAATCGCAGACCGGTGTCATATCTTAAAACGCTTGCCATTTCCAAACCGTAGCTCCGATTCCAATGATCTTTATATCGTTTTCAAGCGATTTCATCCCCTCTATCCAGTGGAACCCTTGGAATTCCAAGTTGAGGCCAGGTTCATGCATTTCCTGTCATATCTTGCATTTTGCATCCCGCATCGCATCCCGCATAGCATATCATCATTTCATCATATTGCTTGGTCTTGCACGTGGTTGATTGTATCCTTGTTGCTTGTTTGTATTGTTGGGTAGAGCCGGAGACGAGTTCGCTACCGAGGAGCCCGTTGAGTTTGCTTGTGAGGATCCAGTCAACTTTGACAACTGTGCAGGCAAGATGATCATACCCTCGAAATCACTACTATCTTTGCTATGCTAGTTTGCTCGCTCTTGCTATGCCAATGCTACGATGCCTACCTTTTGCTTGTCAGCCTCCCAATTGCCATGTTGAACCTCTAACCCACCATGTCCTAGCAAACCGTTGATTGGCTATGTTACCGCTTTGCTCAGCCCCTCTTATAGCGTTGCTAGTTGCAGGTGAAGATTGGAGGCCGTTCCTTGTTGGCACATTTATTTACTTGTTGGGATATCACTATATTACTATGTTATTTAAATGCATCTATATACTTGGTAAAGGGTGGAAGGCTCGGCCTCTCGCCTAGTGTTTTGTTCCACTCTTGCCGCCCTAGTTTTCCGTCATATCGGTGTTATGTTCCCGGATTTTGCGTTCCTTACGCGGTTGGGTTATAATGGGAACCCCTTGATAGTTCACCTTGATTAAAGCTTTTCCAGCAATGCCCAACCTTGGTTTTACCATTTGCCACCTAGCCTTTACTTTCCCTTGGGTTCTGCAGACTCAAGGGTCATCTTATTTTACCCCCCCGGGCCAGTGCTCCTCTGAGTGTTGGTCCAACCGTCAGCCGCCGGTGGCTACCAGGGGCAACTCTGGGCTGGCCTACCGGAAGTTTGGACAATCTGAGTGTGCCCTGAGAAAGAGATATGTGCAGCTCCTATCGGGATTTGTCGGCACATTCGGGCGGTGTTGCTGGTCTTGTTTTAACCTGTCGAATTGTCTTGTTGTACCGGGTTACCGAGTCTGATCGGTGTGTCTCGGGTGGAGGTCTATTCCTTCGTTGACCGTGAGAGCTTGTCATGGGCTAAGTTGGGACTCCCCTGCAGGGATTGAACTTTCGAAAGCCGTGCCCGCGGTTATGGGCAGATGGGAATTTGTTAATGTCCGGTTGTAGATAACTTGAACCTTAATTAATTAAAATGAATCAACTGAGTGTGTTGCCGTGATGGCCTCTTCTCGGCGGAGTCCGGGAAGTGGACACGGTGTTGGAGTAATGCTTGCGCAGGTTGTTCCTCTAGATTCTCGCTCGCGCCTTGCCTCCTCTTCTCGCTCTCTTTTGCGTATAAGTTAGCCACCACATATGCTAGTCGCTTGCTGCAGCTCCACATACTTGCCTTATCCTTCCTATAAGCTTAAATAGTCTTGATCGCGTGGGTGTGAGATTGCTGAGTCCCCGTGGCTCACAGATACTACAACTCCAGATGCAGGTCCAGGTGATTCCGCTCCAGGTGACGAGTACGAGCTCAAGTGGGAGTTCGACGAGGACTCTCAGCGTTATTATGTTTCCTTTCCCGACGATCAGTAGTGGTGCCTAGTTGGGGTTATCGATTCAGGGTCTTGTCGCATGTTGGGGGTCTTTTCTATTTTGGCGCCGTAGTCGGGCCATGAGTGATTTGTATGATGAATGTTATTTATGTACTCTGATGTGACGTGGCGAGTGTAAGCCAACTATGTTATCTTCCCCGTTTTATTATGTATTACATGGGATGTTGTAATGATTGCCTGACTTGCGACATTGCTTTCAATGCGGTTATGTCTCTAAGTCGTGCCTCGACACGTGGGAGCTATAGCCGCATCGAGGGCGTTACATCATCGAACTTCTCCATCTTTTTAATATGGACTTCCTGGTTTTATTTATTTTAATCTTTTTTATGAAATTTTGAAGCGCTCTATTTTTAAAAGTTGAACTTCTTGTTATTTTATTTTTGAACTTGTTGTTTCCATTCTTTAATACCGAGGAAAATCTGAGTTTTCTTTAATCATCGAACTTCCCGTTGTTTTCACTTTGAACTTCTACCACGTATTTTTTTCATAATTTCTCACCCGTTCATCGGATTTGCACAAATGATGTACCGTGCAGATTACCTCTCTCATAAGAAGTTATGAACTTTCCTGTGCCGAGCACCTGAACTTCTTGCAACTAAAATTTTATACTTTAACTTTTTATTCTTTTTTCTCATTTGAAAACAGACACCATACAGTACGTGAACTTCTGTCAGTTATTAATTTGAACTTCTCTCTGTTTCACTTTTAGTAACGAAAAATATGACTTTTTTATAGACATCGAACCGCTCTAACTTTTTTATTTGAACTTCTTTGTGTTTTTTTAGAAATGTGAAAATAGGAGTTTTTTAGAAACACTGAACCTCTTCATTATTTAAAATTGAACTTGTTGGTTTTATTCTTTAGTAACTGGAAAAAACCATTATAAATATCAAACTCCTCCGCTTTTTCTAATTGAACTTCTTGGTTTATTCTCTAGTAACGAGAAAACTTGATTTTTCTTGATTTTTATTGGTTTTTCCACCATGAATTACTCAAGTCTACACCGTTGATTTTTCTCCTCTGCACATCCCGTCTCTTGAGTCTTGACTTTTAAATCCCCCCTTGAATTATTAAAGTTTTTGTTACATAAAGTAAACAAGTTTGTTCTTTTTTGTGCCTAAATATTTTTTATTCTCTGAATTTCTGTCGTAGCTCCATCTGGACTTCTACACATATGTCATGACTGTTCCCTAGTTTTTTTTTACCTTTTTTGTTTGCATTAGTGGGTTTTTTGTTGAACTTCGCTGGTTTTCATTTTTGGACTCGAAGGGGTTGTCATATCAACTAATATATATTTATCATTCCGCTTGAGCATCTTATTTTATGAACTTCTAATCTTGACGAATGCACCAGACTTTGGGAACACCTCGTTCTTTTTTTGACCTTTTTCAGCAAAAGTAATACTTGAACTTCACTGACTTTTTTTGTGGAGCAAGCAAATGTGCAGACCACACCAGGAAGAGGGCACATTTTCTTTCGTTGTGGACATTTTTTTAAAATCACATGGAGAGCACACAATCACAAAGAGGAAAATAAAGAAGGAAAAAATTATGCATTTTTCTTGTTTTTTGCTCATACATAGAAAATGTGTGTATCCACATTTTTAAATCTTCTATGTTCTTTCTTTGATCTACATGACTTGGAAAGAACAACATGTCACAAGTTGCCCCGAGGTACATCCCTGAAGTTGTTAACGACACCGAGCGAGAGCGCTCCTGCGGTGGCACCCATTTTGCCAGGAATGTGTGAATGGCAGGAAATATGAAACCTTGTGCCACACCAACAAAAAGGGTGAGAAGCAAGGTTGGAAAAAGCGCTAGGCGATAGGCGGGCCATGACTCTTTGCCTAGCGCCTAGCCTGCCTAGGCGTAGCCTAAGCAGGCCAAGGCGTTTTGTATGGGCCCTGTTTGGATCCTAGAGTTAGTGTTAGTTTGAGTTATTTTGGGCTCAAATAGCTCAAAAGGATCCAAACAGGTGGGTTAGATTTGGTTAGTTGCCTCTAACCCATGTAAAAAAAGTATCCCGATGGAGAGGTGCTAGTTGGGCTAGTTTTCCCAGGGCCCACACAAAAAATAACTAAAAAAATCGCCCCCCACACCAGATCCCTCCCTCCCCCACCAGATCCCACCCTCCCTCCCGCACCCTCTCACGCGACTTTCCTCTCGTTCCCCACCGCGCCGCCCGCCCGGGCGCCGCGCTGCCCGCCCAAGCCGCGACCTCCTCCGACCGCCGCTCGTCCTTCTCCGGTCGCTGCTCGCCGCTCGCCCCGCTCCCGGTCGTTTCTCTCTCTCGTGCGCGGAGGCAGCGCATCTACCAGGGATCCAGCGAGAGGTGAGTCCGTCCGTTCCTTCTGTACTCGTGCTCTCCCTCCTCGTACGCGTTCGTCTGTGCAGCAAGTCAGCAAGAGTAGTCCATAGCTAGATTTATTGGTGGAACTTCTTGTTGGTTAGCTAGTGAGCAGCGGCGTGGCTGGATCTTTCTGATTAGTTAGCTAGTGAGCAACAAGTCAGCAAGATTAGTCCATAGCTAGATTTGTTGGCGGAACTTCTGATTAGTTCATAGCTAGATTTTGTACTATTTTATGTTAACAACACTGGCGGTGATGGTTAAAAGAAAACCAATGATGCATTTTACATAAGAAAGAGACGCGAATGTGAAGAACATTAACTGAATCAGAGTGTGAAGCTAATGAACTGACATTTTCAGAGTCGAATGTGAAGCTAATGAACCAACAGTAACTGGATCAGAACACCCTGTTCAGCCTCCTCTCTTGTTGCAGATGTTCTTGTGCAAATTAGAGCATTAAGAAATGAAGAGCTGATCTATATAGTGTGATCAACTCAATACTTCATCATTAAATAATATTTTGGTACAATTTCATGTTTGTTATGCACTAGCTGTTATAAATAATCAAAGTTAGAAATGTATCTCATAAATTAACATGGACAAGATTACTTATTCCGGAGAAGAGCACGACTGCATGTGCACTGTTGAGTTTGGCTTGCTTGTAGTACTTCCTGGATGCGCTACTGATTCTTCTCTTCTGGTGCCGGTGGTATAGCTTGGAGAAGAGCACCCGCGATGGACGGAGACGGCTTCGACGTGTGGGGTTCGCAGCCGTCGGCAAGCGGCCCCGCTACCCATGCCGGTCTTGACCTCAACACGCAAGCGCCGGCGTCGGAGGGGTTCCCGTGGCTTGGGCTCTACGGAGCCTTCCTCCAGAGCGACGATGATGAGCTCCTCCCTGGGCGCGTCAGAGGCTCCGGGCTCCCTCCCTATCGCCCACCCTATGCCCGGCGACTGAACTTCGGCGGCACCTCGTCGGCAGCAGCCGGTCGCGGAGGAGGAAACCGTGGTGTGTTCCTCGACGGGTCATCGTCGGGGGCAGGCGGCGGTGTTCGGCAGCGCGCCAACTCGGCCGCCGCGGCCCCCAGCCGTCATAACCATCGCAGTAGGACGGCGTTCAGTGGCGGTGACGTTCGGCAGCGTGCCAACTCGGCCGCCGCGGCACCCAGCCGCCGGGCACCGAGGAGTGTCGTCCGTGGGCAAGCATCCGGCTCCGGCGGTCCCTTCGCCAGTGGTGATGAAGAATTGGAGGATGATGTGGAGGAGTTAGCGAGCTCCGGAGGTCCCCTGGTGAGCCAAACAAATCGAGCCCAATGGAATGATGCTAATAGTGCCTGCTTGTTAGAATTGTGCCTTGAGCAACGTGCAGCAGGAACGTATAATGGTGTACAAATGACTGCTGAAGGGTCCCAAGCTGTTATCGACGGCTTGCTTGCTAGAAGGGGGTTGGTGTATTCCCGTGTGCAGGTGAAGAACCAGATAGTCGTACTCGAAAACACCCACTCTTTTTGGCGATACATGCAAGTGCACATAGGGTTGGGGAGGAAACCAGATGAAACCATTGATGCCGACTCTGAGTTCTGGATAACACACACAGAGGTACACTTTTACTGTATATATCAATGTAGTATATCTTTAAATATGTTCCACCGCATGTAGAATGTCTTGGGTATGTTAGAGTTTGAGGGGAGTAATATATAGACGCAACTACTGTATTTCTAGCCTGGGAGTAACTAATCCTGGGTATACTCCCTTCATCCATCCAAACTCTATCGTGGGAGTAATATATGTTTAATTGTAACTAATCCTGGGAGTAATATATAGACGTAACTACTCTATTTCTAGCCTGTTATGGATGGATGGGTCACTGTGTTTATTTTTCATTGCCCACAGGCAAGAAAGAGTTAGAGTTTGAGGGGAGTAGTTAAGTCTATATATGCTTTTATGTAAATAAAAAATGGACTGTATACTATCGTAGTTTGATTGACTGCTTGCAACGGAAAGCAATCTGCTACTCTTCCTTTTTACCTTTTCTTGGGTGCACGTACAGGATGACCGACTCATATACTTACTAGCCATATATATGTCAGTTCATTAGCTTCACATTCGACTCTGAAAATGTCAGTTCATTAGCTTCGCACTCTGATTCAGTTAAATAATTTAAGTCTCGAGCAGTACATTTTGATCGTTCATTTTCTATCTGAGCCAGTCTCATATCTTAACTAGTTTTACTTTTTCACTATCCTGCAGAAGAAATCATATCCATTTGCCGCAACAATTTGGTGCAGTCTGAGAATTTAATCTTCAAGTTGGTTCCTATCTTGGGTATGTACTCTGATAACTACTTTGTGAAACTACCTAGGAGGGTTAGTGGATATTCTGGTTTGGATTGGGTGCAGGAGACACTAGCCCGAGATACCCAATGCTATAACATGTTTAGGGTTGAGAGACCTTTGTTTAACCGGCTACATAATACTTTGGTGCAATCATATGGCTTGAAGTCCACTTCAAAAATGACATCTGTAGAGGCTCTAGCAATGTTTTTATGGATTGTTGGATCACCACAGTCAGTTAGACAGGCTGAGAACCGTTTTAGGAGGTCTATGGAGACAGTAAGTAGGACATTTAATAGAGTTTTGACATGCCTCCTCAAGTTAGCACATGACATAATTGTACCCAAGGACCCAACATTTTCAGAGGTGCACCCAAACTTAGAAAATCCAGCATTCTAGCCACACTTCAATGACTGCATAGGAGCTATAGATGGGACACATGTGAATGTTGTGGTGGATAAGAGTAAGAGGATTCCATACTTGAACAGACACAATGAAACCAGTCAGACTGTGCTTGCTGTTTGTGATTTCGACATGAGATTTACATTTGTGATGTCGGGATGGCCTGGGTCAGCACATGACATGAGAGTTTTCAAAGATTCCATAACTACTCATCATCAGAAATTTCCACATCCACCACCAGGTTTGCTACTTGAACTGTCTTCCAACATTTTTTATCCAATTACACTTGTGCATCTAAGTCTCATTGTGTGCCTTCCACAATATGTAGGGAAGTATTATGTGGTTGATGCGGGCTACCCAAACCGGCCGGGCTACCTTTCACCATACAGATGCACAAGGTACCATGTGGAACAATGGCAAAACGGCCCGCCGCCACAAGGTATGAAAGAAACCTTCAACCATGCACATGCCAAAGTTAGGAATGTCGTTGAGCGATCCTTTGGAGTGTTGAAGATGAAATTTAGGATTTTATTGAACATGCCAAAATTTCCAGAGGACAAGCAAAATAGAATTATTGTTGCTTGTATGGCTCTTCATAATTTCATTCGAGAGAGCAGAATTGCGGATGGGGAATTTGATGCATGTGATGCTGATGAAAATTATAACCCAATGCCTAGTTCTTCTGCATCTGCATGGCCAGAAGACGAACCTCTTGTTGAAGATATCAACATGAATGACTTCCATGATGAGTCAGCTCATGCTTTGTTTCATGGAGTGTAAATTTTTTTGTGAAGCTTGATTGACGATTTGTATGTTTAAGTGGGACATCTCATTTGTATGGACAAAATAAAATTTATCATGTTTTGGACCCTTGATTTATAAAGATCATTTGTTTGTGTCAACTGTGAGCGCGAGGAGGCCACATAAGAGCCAGCCACACCAAATCCGGCAGGAAAAAGGGTCTAAAGGAGCCAAATGATTGAGAAAGTACATTTATTGTCAATCTAACCCTGTCATCCAAACACCTTATTGGTTAGAGTTAGTTCAGAGTTAGAATCTAACTCTAACATCTAACTGAGTTAGAGTATCCAAACAGGGCGATGGTATCAGGCTAGCATGACAATTTTTTGGCTAGGCATAGCCTTAGGCATTTTCTACTACATTAGGTTAGGACAATTGAATGATAATAAGATACTCCCTTCATCCAATGATATAAGATTTGAATATTTCCCTCCATCCCATGATATAAGATCTTATATTCAGATCTTATATCATGGGATGGAGGGAGTACATCACAACAACATGAAGAACTAAAAATGATCCACTCAAGGGAAGTAGCAGTAACATAGGAACATCAAATATTCAAATATAGTTGAGGCAAACATCACGCAAGACCAAATATGGCATATAGCATTATAAATTATGATCTCAAGTTCACAAGTACTTTATTCCTAGAATCTTATTTGAAAGACTTCTCTCAACTCAAAATAGGGATAGTTCCACAGACGCACAACTTGAGTTAATTTAGGATCAATAGGACATGTCCACTGTCAATGGGACCTATCTTGTGTGGCTCAGCGCTTCCAATACAAGTAACTTAAGGATCTCCAACACGAGAAATATTCACGCCTTCTCTGAGCTCTAGCTCACGGGAAGTATTTTTCCTCCTCTTCTTAGATGCCTCCTCAAGAGATTTCTTGCACCTATCTTTAGCTTCCTGCAAGCTTTTCTTACATTTAGCCACAAAATTACCAACATGAGCCACATGCTGCTTGTGATGATAAACACCTCCAATGATCACATGGTTACAAAACAAACACTTCACTTTGTCCTTGTTGTAAACATCGGCTAGACTCCCATACTCCCATCCCACATCATCCGACTTTCTCTTACAAGCATTCTCTTCCAGCAACACTGATGTTGTATTTGTCTCCAACATCCTACAAATGCTCAAATACACAGCAGCAATAGTTCAGTAATTCACATCGATAATGATAAAAAATATGGACCAGGTCTATCAAAGTGGAGACCACAAGTAGGCATAAATCTAGATAATAATCAAAGCAAAAAATGCAATATAGTATGTCTGTACGGGTGTGCGTGTGTCCACATCCGAAAAACATATAGTATAAGATAAATCATTACCCACTTAATTACGTATATGATTTTTACAGAAGAAGGCAGAAGCAAAGCAGTATAAGTTATAATATCATAAATTCATAGTATATGCAGATCAAATATGAAATAGGTAGGAAGCTGCCTATCAAGAGATTCCAAGCAAAACAAACTAAATAGAAAATACAAAAACTACAATGAGGGAAACCAAAGAACATAATTTTTTGCATTACAAGCTTATAAATTTGTTGCATAATTGCATTGGAAACTTATTTAGTCCTGCAAGGCTGCAATGCTCGATACAAATCCAGAAGCAAATCCGTTTTTATACCGACTAAACAACCCTGATTAATGAACCTCTATTCTCCACAGTAAAGATTACCAGCAACCACATACATATGATCCTACTTTTACACTAGGACTAGTTCTGGCTGGTGTTGCATCTTGGCATCAACCAACAGAAGAGAAAATCATAGCACAAACTTCCAAGAAACTTTCTGTTGTGAAGTAAATCAATAATACAAAAACTACCATGGAGGAAACCAAAAGAACATATTTTTTTGCAAAAGCTCATAAATGTGTTGCATTCGGAACTTGTTTTGTATTCCAATGCTCAATACCGATCCAGAAGCAATTTCCATTTTATACAAACTGAACAACTCCTCTGATATACTAATTTGAAGTATCATGTGAAATAAATAACCTCGTATCTCTACATTCAAGATTACTAGTAGCCACACTCACACGCATATGATCCTACTTTTAGACCAGTGTACTAGTAGCAGCTATGTCACTGTCACATTTTGGCATCATGCAACAGAATATGATCCTACTTCTATACTAGTACAGTAGTACTAGTAACGTCCAGTATCACATCTTGGCATCATGCCATGTATATAACTTATGAACTGAGACAACCATAGAAGGAACTTCATTAACATGAATAGTGCACAGAATGATTACCTTCAGACTAGTGGATACTTGCCTTGCTTCTTCAGGCACTAGATATGACCAGCCCACTTTAACCTCCTCGTGGGATGAGTTGTCGAGTACAACTGCATCACAAAGTTACTATTATTTTCAGGCGTGTCTTTTTCCATTAGAAGTGATCAGTAAAGAAAATTTCATAGGTTCAGTGTCTAGGGTGGTCAGGTCATTTGGTGCAACGGCCAGCGACAGTAGGCGTAGGTCAGGCAGAGGGAGCACTACACGCTGCCGAGCTGGCTGCCGGCGAGCACGGGCATGCCGGATTGCGGTGACAGACTAGGCGAGACCAAAGGCATTGAGCCAGGCCAGGAGCAGCTTTTACCTTGAGCCTGAGCATAGTTCATGTCTCTCACTATATTGTTTATGCCCAAATACTAATTGCTTCTTAACTGTATTTGTTACATCTTGTAAATGCATGAGCAAATTCAGACACAACAACATCAAGGCACGTATAAATCATTTGCAGATCAAACAAACTAACTATCATTTCTTTTGTTGACTCGATTATGGTACTGCTACGTGATGCTTACATGACATTTAAATTGTGAGATCTCTGCACAATTTTTTTATTGAGTGGCACCCCTGCGCTGCAATCCTAGATCCGCCAGGGATGGATCAAACAGCACCCAATTAACAATGTAGATAAATCAATATCAATAAATAAACTGCAGATCAAGTGATTCCATGCGAGGGACATGCCAGCAAGTAGCAACAAACTAGCAATCCAGGGGACGATGTAGAGGCAGTACACGGGCACAATGAATACACGAGAAGGGAAGAGACAAACAAAATCGAATTGGTAGCTCACCTATAGCAGTGAAGAAGATCGGATCTCAGCTTGTCGTTGAGCAGAGGGATGGAGAGGAGGAAGAAGTCATGGGCGACCAGATGAGGTTGGGCGCGGCGGCCGGAGGGAGGGAGGCTGGGCGCCATGGTGGAAGGAGGCTGGCCGCACCAGCGGGGGATGGAGGCCGGGCGCGGCGGGGGAGGGAGGCCGGCCGCCAGCGGCGGCGGGATCCAGTCCAGTCGTGGCGGCGGGTGGGTTTGGTCGAGGTGGGGAGGAGAAGGTCACGGGTTAGCTAATGGGCCGTTCGGAAGGTGTACGTGGACTGCTCGGTTCCATGTTACGATCTCGGGAATGTCTCTCATCGCTCCTATACAGGCCCCGTGATTCAAATAGTTATTCTAATCCCAAAATTAGAAAAATAGTGTCACTATATATATATATATACCCGAAATCTTAAAAGTGCATGCGCATTATTCCGTCGAATCGAGCGGCCGCGTCTCGACCGCTCGTCCCGTGCGAATCGTGTGGCCCGCGAGGGTCAGGTGCTATTTTGTCGGGAGAGACTATTTTGTTGCCCTCGCCCACCTCTTGCATCTTATCCATTCATCCCACCTCCCACTACCTGCCGCCCCGCACCGCCGCACACCTCCCCGTGACATGGCCGCCTCCCGCCCCTTCTCCAGGCCATGCGCCCCTCCACCGAGCTCCTCCTGCCGGCGATGTAGTTGCCGCTCTGATCCTCCTCCCGGCTACGCAACCTGCCGCCACCGCCGACCTCACGCCGGGATGACGCCCCCGGAGGTCGAGGGGGATGCAGCGGAACCGGAGGTTCAGGCCGAGCAGATCAGCCGGGGCTGTGGAGCCGGAGAAGCAACGCCGTCGTATCCCTCCACTTTCCTAAGGAGACGCCGTCAGAGCTCTTGGGAGGGGACATACAGGTAGAAGGTCGCCTCTTTCTGGATCATCGATCGAACAGGCTGGGTGGGGGAAAGGGCGCGGTGACCGGATTTGTCGTGGTCACGGGTTGAGGACGGGGCGGTGGCGTGCAAGCATTGTTATGGATAGGGAAAAGGAGCATGCATGGACAGGATGGAGAAGTCGGTAGCATGTGTGTACACCGCCGGCCTCGTTGTGTAGTACAAGGGCGTGGTGGTCGGATCCATGGTCACTGGGGTTGGAGTACAGGGATGCAGCGTTCAAGCTTCGCTATGATGGAAAATTCGTCGTGAATGAGTCGGCTTGATAGAGAAGAGCACAGGAGACCGGCTCGGTTGATAAGAGTAGAGTAAGCTAGAGCTAGCATAGATGGGAAAGCAGGGGAGGCTACTCGGTGATACTGCTGGTCTGCTACAAATTTGTGTACGCGTGCGTGCTTTGACTAAGTGGGGACTTGTATTTCTTCAAGGCTTAACTGATCAATGAGCTAATCGATTGATTCGTAACCACACAACGATAAGGAACCTTATCTGTTTGGTTCCTTCTGTATTTTCGTCCTCTGTTTTCTATTGAATGTATGTGTTCCTCTTTTCAGATTTATCGGTCTTTTGGGGATGGGTGTATTAGGATCTGGGTGTAAGTTGATGAGTGCTGCTATGCAGACGATACATGTTGGACGATACATGGACGATAGTGTAAATCAGACCATCCATGCAAAAAAGTAGGTGCAACACAGCCATTGGATTAAACATACCGTGCGTGAATCATTCAGCAGTATCGTTTGTGAAGTAGTTTCGTAAGTTGATCTATTGTTTACTATTTTTTGTTGGCATCCACCATAGTTATAGTTGCACACGTAGTAGTCCTAGTTGGCACATGCATAGCCACCGAGTTGCACAATCTGGTCCGCATAGTCGCATATGAATTGTTTTGCAACTAGGCAGGCCGCATAGTCGCATATGAATTGTTTTGCAACTAGGCAGGTCCCCTTATCCAAGTTGTTTTGATTGACTTGCCAACCAAGTAGTATAATTGTTTCTGGGTGGCAATTTTGTTAATTTTGACTAATGTGTTTGTTCTTTTTCTGTTTTGTTTTGCAGAGACAAATTGGTTGGTGAAGAAGAGGTGTCTGGCAGTGAAATAAAGGTTTATATTTTCTTTTTTATCCTATGACCATTTATTATGCTATTCTCTTTTACCCTCTCAGCAGTTCAATCTTTTTTGTTCATTGTAGGGTTCTCCAAATAGGACCTCTCAGCGGGATTCAAAACGGGCTGCTCAGCGGCAACCATGTGGCACTGATAATGACGGGGATGGAGAGGATGACGACGTGTCCCAGAGAGTATCTAAATGTGTTGGCATCCTCAGGCTTTTATAATTGCAAAAGAGTACCTAATTACCTGGCATCCTCAGCATTTCTAGTTGCACAATACCATCCAACTAGCTGACATCCTCAGTCTTTTTGTAGCTGCCTTGACACCCTTAGCATTTTATTCTAGAAGCCAGAAACCTGAATGTGCAATTTTTTGATTGGTCATGCAAGTGCTGAATATTTCTTTTCGAGTATCTAATTAATTGACATCCTCAAGATTTATAGTTGCACAGGAGTATTCAATTAGTTGGCATCCTCAGCATTTCTACTTGCACAAACAGTATCCAAGTAATTGACATCCTCAGCCTTTCTAGTTGCACAAGAGTAACTATTTTTAGTACCATCTTCAAATTTTTAAGGGTTGCCCAAGAGTATCTAATGACTTGGCACCCTCAGTCTTTCTAGTTGCACAGGAGTATTTAGTTAGTTGGCATCCTGAGCATTTTCTAGTTACACAATAGCATCTAACTGGTTGACATCCTCAGCCTTTCTAGTTGCACAAGAGTAACTGTTTTAGTTGGCATCCTCTGCATTTTGTAGTTGCACAACTAACATAATATCAAGTTGGCATCGTCAACCTTTTTATCCATTTTTTGAAGAACAAATATTTTATGTGCAGTGTTAACTAATCACCTTTGGCTCCTTTTGTTTTGCAAAACCGCAGGTGATCACGGTCGAAATGTGATCACCTTTTTGGCACCTTTTTCTGATGAAAAGAAAAATAATTTCATCTTCTTTTTTGTTTCACTTTTAGTAACATCCTATAGAACACATTCCCCCTATTGCAACTTGTGTGACACAAGCCTATTTGTACGCTCGTTTTTAATACTGTTCTTGTGCCTTTTCTAGTCTGGTTTCTTTGATGCACACATTGACAACAAAAGTTGGGCTTTGGATACAAGTTTAGTTGCACAATTATATGTTTATATTAGCAGACATCCAACCTAGAGTTTTTTAGTTTCATCTAGTCTGTGTGTTGGTTGTACACATTTTTTAAAGGAAAAGATGGACTGAATGTAGTGTCTCCGTAAATAGAAGCCCATATTTGTGCCAACTAAACATGGATCTAAAACCATCTTTTCCTGCAATGTGTGCAACCAACAGCTAAAAGATTAGAACAGATGGTCTCTAGTCTGGGCTGTTTTGTTGCACATTTGCATAAAAAGGTGGGCTTGCACCCATGCTTAGTTGCACAAATATGTTCAGAAACAGTACACCCAGTCCATCTTTCTAGTCTGAGATGTTTTGTTTTGCACACATGTTGCAGGAAAGTTGGTTATAGACCAATGACTTAGTTGCACAAATATGTGCTTCTTTTTGCACAAATAGTACACCCAGTTCATCTTTCTAGTCTGGGCTGTTTGTTGCACATATTTTGCAGGAAAGTTGTCCTTGGATTAATGCTTAGTGTGCACATATATTTACTCATTTATAGTTTTGGCTGTTGGTTGCACACATTGTAGGAAAGTTGGCTTGGATCCATGATTTAGTTGCACAAATATGGGCTTCTATTTGCACAGACACTACATCCACTCCATGTTTCTAGTCTGGGTTGTTTGTTGCACATTTCTTTTGCAAACCTACTTCCTTGTGTCTATTTGCACACATCCAGGCAAAAGTTGGTTTTGCTACTGGGTCTACTTGCACAGAGTGGTGTTTAATTACACAGACATCAGATTACTGTTGTTACTCCCTCCAATTATGGAGAAGATCGGTGGTAGATTCAGAGGCAAAGGGGAAGGGAAAGTGAACAAGGGAGGATCTGGAGCTAGAAGGGAACTTACCTTGATTGATGCTGCCTGGTATGCCTCTCTCCTTCCTATTGAATCACTTCAGTTCTTGCCAAAAAAATTCACCTTGTTTGGTTTGCCATAGCAGCTCTGTAGGTTTTTGGATCTAGGATGGGATCCCCTTTCTTTTATGGAGAAGACGGATACGCCGTGAAGGAGGAAGCGTGGGTGAGGGAGACGTGGGAGGCTTCTAGAGGGTAGTGGGGTCACGTGATAGCGACCAGGCACATCCACGAGGTAGGGGGGAAATTGCACATCAACTATTAGCATTAAAACTGCACCACGCGGTATTATAGTTGATTGTGGTAGCACAAACGTTGGTCTAAAAAATAGTTGCATCTCATAGTATAAAAGTTGCACCATCTAGTACAACCAGTTGGCAATGAAAAAAGTTCATCGAAACGTATATAAATTGGGGTCTAGTTTTAAAGATCTCGTTGTGAGGGTTCCAACGGTGAAAACGGATTTTAATTTCGACATGTAATTCGAAAGTTATAGCTTTTTGAATTTTTTGGAATGCAATTAATTGCCTTTTTGCTTTATTACTGGCATGGCAGAGCACATGAAAAAGAACTTGGGCCAGCGTGAAGGCGAGTGCGTTGAATGATGCTTTTTGATTTTGGTCTCTCAAGGATCAAGCGGACTTTCCTAATCAGGAGATGCGACATAAATTTTCCTAATACAGCCGGCTGCCCAGGAGCGCTAGCGAGCGCACGGCTGCTCGCTAAACGCGTCCACACACACACACACACACACACATATATATATATATATATATATATTATGATAACACCCCTTAAGACCTTATTCTGATAATACCGAAGCCTTATTCTGCTAACACCGTGACACGCAGCGAGCCAATCAACCCACCCCCACTGCTCCCACTCCCACGTTTCCTCGTGCCCGCCAACCCATCTCCTCCCACCTTCTTCCCCTTCCTCACCGCAGCACCTCCCTCCCTCCACCGCACCACCTCCTCCCCGCGTCGCCGTACCACCCCCTCCACGCGCCACCGATGGGCCCGAGCCACCGAGCATCCACAACTTGCTCCGGCTTCCTCCCTGAGCCACCGGCCCACCCCTCCACCTCCTTCCTTCGAACTAGAGCATACACGCGCCCCTCCCGGTGATGCACGGCCGCGCAGATCTCGTGCCCGACGACGAGCCTCTGAACCCGCGCCGCCCGGCGTCGGGCCCTAGCTACCAACCCCCGCAACTCTCCCCCCACCTCCATCCCAGCCCCACCCCCCTCGCCGCCTCGACCCCGCCCCTTTGTGGCCTACGAACCACATGCTCCTCCCCTCCCTGCTCGCCCCCGGCGCCCTCATGGCCTTCCCTTCCTCCCGTCTCTCCCATTCATCAGTGCGGATTCAACCGCCGGAGATGGGGCGCGCGACGGCGGTCGGATCCACACACACCAGCCCCGGCGACCTCCTCCGTGGGACCGACCTCATCCCCCGGGCTCCTCCCGCCGGCGTCCACCACAGGACCGACCTCCTCCGCATCCCCCTGCTGCAGTTCACTTGAGACCAAATCAGCCCCTCCTCCACTTGCAGCCCAAACGCCCCAGACTTGCAATGCGCGGGGCACGCGATGCGGTTTAGCGCGCCTGGCTGTGCATTTCCTGGCTCCAACGACATTGTGCAATATGGAAGGGCGTCGCGTGCAGTTTTGGCTGTGCTCCGCTGTGCAGATGGGAACGCAAATCCGGGGCGCTTCTGCAGTTTGGGCTGTGCTCCGATGTGCAGATGGAACGAGCAGAGGAGGAGCCACACGTGCTAGATGTTGATGGTGGTGGTGGGAGCTCGCGTGGATCTCATCGGCGAACGGTGGCCACACATGCACAGCGGCGGTGAGCAAAGGAAGAGGACTGGAGGCAGGAAGAAAGAAGGTCCTCTCGCGGGTCTGCAGCCAATATCCATCCTGGCGAGGATCCCCTCTCCTCCCACTAGCATGCGACCCGTCGCCACGGGCTTCCACGTGCATCCCTCGTGGCATATCTCCTCTCTTCTTGCCTTTACTACGAGCAATGCAGTGCAATCCTTGGCGTCGGAAGAACGGCGGTCTACTCCAGCGGCATGGGATGCAGTACTTGGGCACGCAATGTGCGGTCCGCTGTGTGAGCCAGTTCAGTCCGTCGGTGCTGCGTGTGTAGTGTCCTTTGGGCGTGTAGTGATCCCATTGCAGTGCCGATGACTCGATTTTGCTGTTGATTTTGATGAATTTAGTGCAGTATAAAATCTCTAACGCAGTTTGATTAATTCCTAGTGCGGTTCGTCGGACGTTTGTGTGTGGCTCGCACTAACCAGCACGGTGATGAAGACTACCCTGGATCAATGCTATTCTGCTTCCTCTGTCGCGTGCAATTTGCCGCCTGCTGCACCGTCGGAGATCGCCTTGCAGTCCATATTTCAAGCCCGTGCAGCTCACAGACTGCCTATGTGCGGTGCGGCTATGTGTGCTTGCACATCAGTCTCTCTCTTCTTTCTCTGACGCCCGTCTACTTTGTTGGTATGTAGGTGTTACAAAGGCCAGCGAGAAAAGCTCCAACGGTGGACAGAAATGCAATGGCCAGAGCCACCTCGCAGTGACTTGAATCAATTTAGAAAACAAGCCGTGGTCCACTGTTTTGTCTTCTTTTAAAAAAATCTAAGTGCACTGTAGTCATTGTCTTGTGGTTCAGTTGAAAAGAAACCGTAACACATCAGCACGCGGTTTGGTGTTTTTTCTGCAGTTCACTACTCTCATTCGTGTCACTTTGGACTCTGTTTCTTTTTTGCTTTTTTGGATGGGAATCTTCGGTGCACTAAAGTTTCCTATCCGTTGTTCTTGCGGTTCAGTTTACCAGTTTTTGCAGGATATGGGGGACAGCAAAAAGAGAGAAAAATGAATGTGACTCCGGGATGCCTCTGCTCCGACGGTATAATGCGGATGAATGTGGAATCAGCTACAGTACACTACATTCGACCAAATGGTCCAGATGCGTTTGCAAGAAGTTAAAAAAATTAATGGAGTTCACTAAACTCACCATGTAGTCTTGATGCATTTATAAAAAAAGTTAGAAAAAGACAAAAGTTATGAAATTCAAATTAACAGAGACAAATATTTTTTCTGGATTTTTGATGTGCAGTGCACCCAGATCCTGCGAGCAGTGCATTGCACGCCCCGGTGTGGTTCATCCACGGCCATTGCCGACAAATAAACTCATGAAGTACGCTTGACCGTCGGATGCAGTGCGGTTTTCTGTCTGATGTAGTTCACTCGTCGATTTTGATGTCGTAAAAAACAAAGTTTGTGTGTTTTGATACTTTAAAACCGCTCTTAAACCATGAAGATCTCAAAATGAAGCTCACTTCTATATTAGATGTAGTTCACTCGCTCAGCCCATGTGGTCCACTCGCTTGGTCAATGCGCGTAAAAAATTAATAAGTATGAAAAAAGACAACAAAAACTCATGAGGTTCACTTTTGGTGGTGTTGCGGTTCACTTTCAGGAGTGTTGCGGTCCACTCTCGTTCAAAAAAAAGTTGAAAAAAGACAACAAAAACTTGTGCGAGAAAGTTTACGTCCGACAAAAAGAAATCATGAAGTTCACCTGACTGTCTGTTGCAGTGCGGTTTTTAGTTTGAAGCAGTGCGTTCTTCTGTCCGACGACGATTTTGGTGTCGCGAAAAAACAAAGTGTCCGCTTTTCGTTAATTTTAAAATTGCTCTTAAACCGTAAGGAATTAGAGAGTGTGTTCCACATGAAAAAGTTCCGTCTCGTTGATATCTTTCCAATGACATATCATTTGAATCATTTCGACAAGCGGTTTGTAAAAATTTCGCAAAAAACGACCGCTGCCACTCGTCGTCCGCCGCACCATTTTCAAAATTAACTTAAACCCGTAAGGATTCTCAAAACCATTTCTACATATGAAAGTTGCGCCTTGTCCATAGCATTCCAACGATGTATTACACGCCTCGTTTCGACAAATGGTTCAAAAAATAGATTGAAAACAGTACCGAAATAGAAAAAAATTCAAAAAAAATGCAATTCCATGATTTAGTAAATTTGAAACTGCTCTTAAACCGTAACGAATTAGAGAAAACAATAGTTATGAAAAAGACTCGTCGCGACGATATCTATCCAATGGTGTATCATTTGCCTCATTCCGACGAGCAGTTTAGAAAAATCACGACAAAACGCTCGCTGCCACTCTTTGTGGGCCACACCATTTTTAAAACTACTCTCAAACCGCGGGGAATCTCGAAAAGTGTTCAACATGGAGAAGTTGCATCTAATCCGTAGCTTTCCAACGGTATATTACACGCCTTGTTCCGATAAGTGGTTAAAAAATTAGAGCGAAAACAGTACCGAAAAAACACTACGCGCAGGTTTTTCCGACACGAAGTTCACTAGTCTCTATAATGCAGTGCTCTTGCTAAAGAAAGTGCAGTGCCCTCGCGTTGAGCATGCAGTGCGGAAGTGTTATCAGAATAACTATTCTGATAATATTATCAGAATAGACGGGCTGTATATATATAGACACACATACACACACACACACACACACACACACACACATATATATATAGACATAAACACTATTCTGATCACAACCTGACATGCCCCACTAGTAGTACATTGAACTTCCCTATGAACTAGGTTGAACTTCCGCCAACATTGCCTAAATGGGGCTTGCGATATACCGTTGGAAAGCTATGGACACCAATATCATGACCCAACTTAAATTTTTGGCAAAATATAAGTGGTTTAAGAGCAGTTTTGAAAATTGTTTTTTCTTCGCACAAAAAACGTGAATCGTATTTTCGATCGCATTTCTAAACCGTTTATCGAAATGAGGCATATAATATGGCATTGGAAAGCTGTTGCAAAACCGCTCCTTCCACATGTTGAAAGTTTTCTCTAATTCCCTATGGTTAAAGAGTAATTTGAAAAAACGTAAAATTTCGTAAACCGAACAGCTGAGTTCGTTTTTTCGATGTCATTTCTAAACGGCTAATCCAATGGAGGCATATGATACGGCGTTGGAAAGCTAATGAAAATGCGCTACTTTTCCATCTTGACAGTTTTTTTTCTAATTTTGAATGGTTTAAGAGTAATTTAGAAAATGGTCCAAGTCCTACCGAGTTTGTATTTTCGAGCTAATTTTTTAATCGTGCGTCCGAATGCAGCAAATGATATGGCGCTGGAAAGCTTGAACAAATGCGAAACTTTCTGGTATGTATTGTTTCTCCCAATTCTTTACGGTTTTAAGTCAGTTTTGAAAATGGCGAAAAACGTATTTTTGCCGTAATTTCTACAAACTTTATCGGAATGGGGCAAATAATATACCGCTGAAAAGCTACGGAAAATGCGAAACTTTTTCATGTTGATGGTTTTCTCTGATTCCTAGCCGTTTTCAAGTAATTTCGAAAATGGCGGGATCATGCGTTCTGCCTTTATCGCGAAACAGATTCTTCAAAAATGCACTGTGTGAAGAACCCGAACTTCTCGCCACGTGTACCTGAACTTCACTCTGTTTTTCACGTGACTTTTTTGCTCGTAGGTCTCCATCCACTACTCGTAACTCTCCATCCATTCACCGGAATTGAGGAGGTGATATACCGATGGAAAGCTGATGTAAGCACGCAAGTTTCCCGTGTTGATCGTTTTTTCATACTCGCGACGATTTTAAAAGTTTTTCATCTAAAATTCATTCAGCGTAGTAGTTGAACTTTCTGCTGTTTTCACGTTGAACTTCTGTGACGTATTTTTGTGTGTAATTTTATCATCCATTCGTTAGTGTTACACAAATGATATTTCTTTTGTATAAACCTATCTCACATATTTTTAACTTTCTACGATGGAGGACTTGAACTTCTATCAACAAACTTTTAGTCTTTGCTTTTTTATTATTTTTAATATAGAATGCACACCATGTAGTACGTGAACTTCTCGCAGTTATCAATCTGAACTTCTCTCGGTTACGTGAAAATATCTGAGTTTTTTATGAATTTTTAATCTGATTTTCTTAATCCTTTTTTATGAATTTTGAAGCGCTCTATTTTCAAAAGTTGACCTTCTTGATATTTTATTTTTGAACTTCTTGTTTCCATTCTTTAATAACGAGGAAAATCTGAGTTTTTTATAATCGTCGTACTTCTTCATCTTTTTAATATTGACTTCCTGGTTTATTTATTAATCTTTTTTTTACGAATTTTGAAGCGCTCTATTTTCAAAAGTTGAACTTCTTGCTATTTTATTTTTGAACTTCTTGTTTCCATTCTTTAATAACGAGGAAAATCTGAGTTTTTTATAATCAACGAACTTCTCCGCCTTTTTAATATGGACTTCTTGGTTTTTTTCTTAATCTTTTTATGACATTTTGAAGCGCTCTATTTTTTTTTTAAAAAAATGAACTTCTTGTTATTTAATTTTTAAACTTCTTGTTTTCCATTCTTTTAATAACGAGGGAAATCTGAGTTTTCTATAATCATCGAACTTCTCCATCTTTCTAATTTGGACTTCCTGGTTTTATTTATTTCAGTAACGGAAAAAATCCTACTTTTTGATAGACATCGAACCGCTTCGTTCAATTTGAACTTCTAGGTTTATTTTTAATAGAACTTCTTCATTATTTTGAATAGAACTTATTGGTCTTATTCTTTAGTAACCGAAAAAACTGAGTTTTTCAAATAAATATCAAACGCTCTGCTTTTAAAAGTTGAACTTTTTTGGTTTTATTATTTAGTAAAGAGAAAAAACTGAGTTTTTTAATATCCATTGAACTACTCTGTTTTTTAAAATTGAACTTCATGGTTTTAATCTTTAGTATCGGGGAAAATCTAAGATTTTTATAAACATCAAACAACTTATTTTTATAAACATCGAACCACTCACTTATTTAAATTTGAACTTCCATATCTTTTTAGACTTTAAATTTTTATTCCTTTTGTCGTATATGAAACACACTCCATGTAGGAGGAACTATTTTCAGAAAGAGCATTTTTTTGTTTCAATTTTGTAATGGAATGAGAGAATTATTTTAAAAGACCAAACATTTTCTTTGATCTACCCATTTTACTTAAATCTCAACGTCTAGAGTTAACATTTTATCGATGAGGTTTTTTCTTCTTCTTCTTGGTTTATAAAGATCGAACTTCTCCATTATTTTAAATTGAACTTATTACTTTTTCCTACTTTTTTAATGCAATTTAATATCACACCTTTTCATGTTTCTCTCCAAATGTTGCAAATTCATCCAAAAACAAATGAGCTTCAACCAAAATTATATCAACCTTTTTTGTGCGAGCAAGTATGATGTGTTTTTTCTTAGTTCCATGTTTTTGTTGTGTTTGTTAACTTTTTTCTTCCAACGTTTTGTCCGAACTTCTCTTGTCAGCATGTTTGAACTTCTAGAATTATTTTAGAAACAGGGAAATCCCTTTTTATAGAATCTTGTTGGATTGCTCTATTATTTTAATGTGTTTACTTTTTCTCATTTCGAACTTCGATGATCATAATCTTTGAACTTCGTTAATTTTATGTCTTGTTTTGTGAACTAACCATCTTCTCCTATTTAATTCCATACTTTTTGTTTATTGTATGTTCTTTTGTTTCTAATCTCCCTGCTTCTCATTTCTTTTTTTGCTGAACAAATAATAATACGTGAACTTAGAATAGTTACTGAACATTTTTTGCAGCATATATATTTAATTGATCTTTTCCAATAAAAATGATCTTTTCTTTGTCTTCGGACAGTTTTCAATTTTTGCAATAGTACTGCTAGAGAGAATTTGTTCTCACGGGCATTGCAACGAGGACCTTGAGAATATCAAATTGCAAGAAGAAGAAAAATCATATTTTTTTCCTTTTGCACAAACTACTGTATGAAGAATTATCACACTTCACAAAGGTCATTTAACCACAAGACTGTGGGCACACAGACTTAAAAACAGGAGGTGTGCCATATTTTTTATGAACACCAAGTTTGATTCATAAACTAAAGAGTATACCGATCAAAATGTTTTAAGTACACACAAGAGTCCATAAGCTTTCCAGATAACAACATGTTGCATCAGAAATTACAATTATGAAGAAGTTAAGAAACAAAAAACAAGAGGAAAAACATGTCTGAATGCAAAACATCTCTGAACCTTCCATCCACATAACTCTGAAACTTTAGTCTTCATTCAAACTGTGTGATCTACTGCTGCAAAAAAGGATGAGTAATACTGGAGGTTCTACACCATCGTGTAATGTAGTTTTTTCATCCGGTAGGGGAGGAGGGAGCAGCAGAAGGAAGAAGGTCAGCACACGTGTGGAGAGAAGGCCATCTTTGGTCCAAGACGAAGGTCAGGAAGAGGATGGCCGGCGACACACGAGGGGAAAGAAGAAACCTTCTGTACAGATCGACCAAGATTTTTTTAGGTACACACCACATGATGAACAACACAATATTGTTTTTGATACAGAGAAGGTTCATTCACACGTATACCTGAACAAAGTACAAATCCCCAATTTGATAGACAAATGATCCATCCACAACTAACCCATGCAAATTTTTTATACCAAATCTTGCTGAATTGAAATACCTGTCGAATTTTGGAACTAAAAAAGGGTTCAAACTAAAATATCCGTCGAACCTGAACAGAAACTGGTGTCAGATGTTGTCGAGGTGCTCGGTAATGAGAAAGGAGCTCGGAGGCGAGGGAAGTTGGGCGCCACTGTCACGCCAGCGAGCTCGAACGACCATAGGAACTTTGACGGCGGCAAGGATCAAGGGAGGAGCTGACGGCAAGGATCCAGGGAGGAGACGGGATGCCTGGCGGCACGGCGGAGGAAGCGGCCGCACGACGGGGGCGAGCTTGGGGGCAGCCGGGCAAGGATGTGCGGCGGCACGGCGGAGGAAGCTGGGTTGGGGGGCGGGGTTGCGCAGCGGCACGGCGGAGGAGCCGGGCTTGGGGCGGGGATGTGCGGCGGTGGACGGCGCCGGCGGGCGTGATCTACAAGCGGCGGTTGCTTCACCAGGGGGCGCGGCGCGGTGCCGGTGGGGAGGGGCGCTCCGGGGCCGGCGGGGAGGCGGGGGCGCGGCACGGTGCCCGTGGGGAGGGGAGACGAGACTGAGCTGCGGGAGGTGCGGGGTTGGGTTTTTTTTATGTCGGGGAGGGTGGGGAATAGTTATTCTTCACCCCTCTATTTTACCATGAATGCACCGTAATTTTAGGTTCCGTAAGTTTTGTCTTATTTTCGACGTAAAAGGAGACCGTAAGAAAATATATAATCGTTGTAAAAAATATTTTATGATATGTAAAATTACAAACGTAAAATCATAGTGTAAAATACACATAAATTGCAAATTTTCTTGTCTTATGATCTATATTTTTATTTTCTTATGCCAAATTTTACGTAGTGAATCAATAAGAATGTAACTATTTGATTTCGAAACATAATTTAATTATGAAATGATCGTAATATTACCTCGGGTGAAGAATAAATTATTCTGCATCTTGGGTGATGAATAGTAACACTATATATATAGTGTCCGTATTTTATTTTATCGACACCTTTATCTCTAAACATGTGGACATATTTTTCGATTTCGGCTTTCGCTTGAGGACAAGCGAGGTCTAAGCTTGGAGGAGTTGATACGTCCATTTTACATCATGTTTTTATATCGATATTTATTGCATTATGGGCTGTTATTACACATTATGTCACAATACTTATGCCTTTTCTCTCTTATTTTACAAGGTTTACATGAAGAGGGGGAATGCCGGCAGCTGGAATTCTGGGTTGGAAAAGGAGCAAATATTAGAGACATATTCTGCACATCTCCAAAAGTCCTGAAACTCCACGGGAATTATTTTCAGAATATATAAAAATATTGGGCAAAATAAGTACCAGAGGGGGGCCACCCACCGTCCACGAGGGTGGGGGGCGCGCCCTACCCCCTGGGCACGCCCCCTGCCTCGTGGGCCCCCTGGTGGCCCTATGATGCCCATCTTTGGCTATATGGAGTCTTTCGTCGAGGAAAAAAATCATAAGCAAGCTCACGGGATGAAACTCTGCCGCCATGAGGCGGAACCTTGGCAGAACCAATCTAGGTCTCCGATGGAGCTGTTCTGTCGGTGAAACTTCCCTCGGGAGGGGGAAATCATCACCATCGTCATCACCAACGATCCTCTCATCGGGAGGGGGTCAATCTCCACCAACATCTTCACCAGCACCATATCATCTCAAACCCTAGCTCATCTCTTGTATGCAATCTTTGTTTCAAAACCTCAGATTGGTACCTATGGGTTGCTAGTAGTGTTGAATACTCCTTGTAGTTGATGCTAGTTGGTTTACTTGGTGGAAGATCATATGTTCAGATCCATTATGCATATTAATACCCCTCTGATTATGAACATGAATATGATTTGTGAGTAGTTACCTTTGTTCCTGAGGACATGGGAGAAGTCTTGCTATAAGTAGTCATGTGAATTTGGTATTCGTTCGATATTTTGATGAGATGTATGTTGTCTTTCCTCTAGTGGTGTCATGTGAACGTCGACTACATGACACTTCACCATTATTTGTGCCTAGAGGAAGGCATTGGGAAGTAATAAGTAGATGATCGGTTGCTAGAGTGACAGAAGCTTAAACCCTAGTTTATGCGTTGCTTTGTAAGGTGCTAATTTGGATCCATATGTTTCATGCTATGGTTAGGTTTACATTAATACTTCTGTTGTAGTTGCGGATGCTTGCAATAGGGGTTAATCATAAGTGGTATGCTTGTCCAAGGAAGGACAGTACCCAAGCACCGGTCCACCCACATATCAGATTATCAAAGTACCGAACGTGAATCATATGAACGTGATGAAAACTAGCTTGACGATAATTCCCATGTGTCCTCGGGAGTGCTTTCCTTCATATAAGAATTTGTTCAGGCTTGTCCTTTGCTACAAAAAGGATTGGGCCATCTTGCTGCACCTTATTTACTTTTATTACTTGGTACCCATTACCAATTAACTTATCACAAAACTATCTGTTACCGATAATTTCAGTGCTTGCAGAAAATACCTTGCTAAAAACCGCTTATCATTTCCTTCTGCTCCTTGTTGGGTTCGGCACTCTTACTTATCGAAAAGGCTACGATAGATCCCCTGCACTTGTGGGTCATCAGTAACCGATCCTCACTCTCTTTTTTGTTTCATTGTCATTGTGATTGTGTTTTCCTTTCAGTGGCCTCCTAGTACTCGTCAGTTTCATGATGGACCAAGGAGAACCAGGCAAAGATCTGCAGCTATTGGAGCGAACGCGGAAGGATGATCCCCACGAGACAGAGAGCTCCAAGAAGATGGAAGAAGCCAGCGAGCCGACCCCAGATACGCTCGAGGCCACTACTGAGATGGTCAACGCCCCGTTTGAGGTTACAGCCCTGTGGCCTTCAGGAGCAGTTTTCCCCCTTTGAGGATGCGTCCCCCCCACTGAGCTGCCCAAGGTGATTTTCTTCTTTTCCGATCTCGATTGTGGTTTTTCATCTAAGTATGTGGTGATGAATAATGCAAAATTTTATTGGCTTTGATGACAAGCTATACATAGTGGTTTAAATAACTTGTGTTTCATATACTGGAAAGTAATTCAGAATTTGTTTCTGTTTCAATTAGAGCCCTGATGCAGACAAGGATTGTGTGGTTTTACATGTCACTCGCTATGAGGCGGATGACCTGAATATACGCACTAGGAAACTAGAGTTCTTAGGCTGTTGGATCCCGGAAGCCATTTGCGCTTATACCAATGTCGAGTTGTATTCCAGCCTCAGTGTTGTCTAACGTGTTGTTCAAGGTGTACTGAAGCACAAGAAGTTCAAAGCTACTCCTTTCTTTGTGAGGCATACTGTTCTTGTCAAGCTTACGCAGGAAGATGACATGGCATGCCTCCACAAACAAGTTTATGAGTGACAAGGCCACAAGGTTATCTTTAGGAAGGTTCACAGGATTGAGCTGCTGCCGGACGTCCTCGATGATGTTCATGGCAAGGTTCGTCTTGTGTCCAACCCAAATTAGATCGAGCCATGAAATAGTTGCCCCAGCTAGTGTTTAATAGTAGTTTGGATTGTGTCTAATTATCCGAACCTTGCCTATTATCGCGTCCTCTGGGGCTAGTACTCTATTTGAATCCGTCTATGGGAACTGCTGCTACTTTTGTGTGCCCGTGAATCATGTGAGAACCATCGTAATTGTTTCCGAAACAGATGCGTCTTCGCTAGTTTTTCATGAATATGGCATGGTAAGACATAAGTTGTCACGGTTTATAATACGAGCAGTGTGTGTTTGATGAAATAGAGTACTCGTTTGAGAACTGTGCGCCGACATATACATAAGTACTTGTAAACACTGTTGGTGCTACCCCACTTCTAAGAAGTTGTGCAAAACACGACACATTGGCTCATCTCACTTCAACACTAGGCTGTCGACTAGCTAACAATCAGTAATCTGTTGTTTGACATATATGCAACTACGTATCTTGTTACAGTGGTTCATGCAGTTAACTGAGGCCACAATGTAAATTCCAAACATTCACACGCTAGTCCAGCGTTCATGTGGAACACTCACATTAAACTCGGCTCCATAAGAAACTTGAAAAGCACAAGTTATGAAATTTTATACATCTCAATGATTCATAGAACATAACAAACATATACTAGTTGTTGACACCAGATTTTGACACGGCCAAGAACTTAATTAAGATGGCCTCAAATGGAGAAGTGCTCAAAGTGAGAAAGTTCCGTATTGTCAAAAGGATAAACTTTCATATTTGGGCCATAGCCATCCGGTCTCATCTCTAAGGCCCAAGTTGTGTTTGAAGTACTCAGATTTTATATTCAGAACACTATTCAGCTGATTACGCCCCCAAGATGGACTCATATGAGAAATGTTTCTACACGGATTGTCTTCACCTCGTCGAGACGATCGATTTCGATATAAAAACGTCTAAATTGGAGTACGTATGCAAACGTTAGAGCCAACGGTGTTCTGCAAAAGTTTGCCCCGGAAGTTCCGGGCAAAACTTCCGGGGAGGTTCCGCGCTAAACAGAAAGTTTGCACGCGGTGCGCCCCGAAGACTGGAATTTTAACATTGTTTGCAGATTTGCGGGACCGATTTCGACAGCAAGATGACCTCGGATGAAAAAGTGATCAACTGAAGAGTTTTTCTCCATTGCAAGATCTACAACTTTTCTTTTGGGACCATCGTCATCCGAAATAGTATGCGGCCTGCAGATTCAGTGCAAGAGGGCTACTTGATATAATTTCAGCCCAGAAGTTCCGGGCCAGACCGGAAGTTCTGGCCCTCGTAGTCCGAGTTAGGGTAACTTTTGATGATTTGGACGTGATTTGAGTCCTTTTCTTGTACGGGAAGTCCAGACGCCTCATATATATGTAAGGGGTGACGGCCGATTGAACAACACACAATCGAATCTACCAATATATCATCCTTTTACCTTTACCTTTATCTCTCTCCCTTGTTCTTCTTTTTCCTCGTTCTTCATTTGCAGGGTGGCGAACCTCGAGGCCCTAAGGGCGATCAGGTCGACCTAGGGCAGCCCATAGCCGCCGCGCGCCCTGACGGGGTCCCTCCCGGGCGTGTGGGGTTTCGGGTCCTCAAAAGCACCCGCCGGATTGTCTTGCGTACCGCGCTTCCGGCGGGTCTCCTTCGACGTGAGCTGCGGTGCATCACCCCCAGCGTCGAAGGTACACGGTGACGTGTTCGTGTGCGAACACACTTTTTGGCGACTCTGCTGGGGACGAAGCTTTGAACGGTCTCCAGCCCGTTCTTGCTACGAAGAGATCGTCATCAAGTTGCTGCAATCTACAAAGGTAATATGAATACCCAATTCCCCTTTATAGATGCAAATAATCCATATGTTGTTGCTCGATCACCTAATGAGCATAATGTATCGGCTAGCCCTAGCTTTATCAATCATGCACCTAATTATGTGCAAGGGCCGATGCAACAAAATCTCCGTGATTCTACTTCATATAAGTTTAGCAACATGCATCATATGTATCCCAACTCCCATGCATCGGCAACCGCACAAATTTATATGCCGATGAATAACATGATGAGTTCGGTTAATCAAGTTGAGACACCCTATGTAGGAACTTCCAATGGTATGCAACAGAGTGTTTCAAGTTTTTATTCATCGGCAAATAACTTGCAGTATGTTAATCCAAACGTGTCGGTGGATAGGGGAATTGGCCATGTTACTACTAGTTATTTGGCCAATTACCCTCAAACATCATATGCTACACCTAATGCTACTAATGTTTTGGCACCATACGCAACTGTTGATGTCCATAGTTCGGCTCCGCACCTTCATGGTCATGGCCGAATAAGTGAAACTTCTGCAGGAGCACAAATGCCTTCACCTACTACCGTGGCATATCATGTACCCCCTACACAATTACAGAATTTCGGCAACATCTCATTGCCGAAAGAGTCTAAAATCATCGAGGGGCAACCATATCCAGACTGGGTGGTTGAGAACAAGCTTACATTCTCTTGGGATTTGTGCAACTCCATTCGACAGGAACTAATAGAAGGCAGGAAGCCTCATGATTTTGCTGCAGTAAAAGCTAGAGTTGTGCAAATGATGCAGTCGCCCAGTGTTGTACCATCTAGTGTACCCCCTAAACAATTGCAAAGTTTCGGCACCTCATTGCCGGAAAAGTCTGAAAGTATCGGGGGGCAATCTCATGAGGAGTGGATGGAAATTGAGATGAGAAAGTTTAAAGCTCGTCAAGCTGAGATGTGGGCTAAAATTAGACAAGAGCAAGAAGCCTTGTAAATTAAAAAAGATAAATGCATTGATTCAGGTAACAAAGAAAATTTGGTAATTGGAAAAGCCGAATCAAGTAGTATATATTTTGAGTCCATCAAATCCAAAGAGGAAAGCATTATTGAGAAAGAGCATGGAAGGCATAGCGAAACAACCATGCTTGATTTTTCTGAAATTAATGGAACCTACTTCCTGCCCTATGAGTTTCGTGCCATAGAAATTGACAAGCTTCAAGGACAAGAGCAAGTAGCCAAACAAAGTTCGGTTGACGAAGATCTTCAAATTTATGATGCATGAAATCAAGAAGAAAATTGTGACATGGTGTTGGGAAGTCATCCAGAAGCAAAGCACAATATTATTCATCATATGAAATCATCATGCTGTCCCAACATATTTGAAGAGGTATGTCTAGCAAGTAATTTACCTATTTCCATATTTGGTCACAACTTTATTGTTGATGCATCTATTAGAAAAATTCTAATAAGTAATTTTCAAAGACCAATGAAGAAGGGTAATTTACTTGTTAGCAATAAAATTGTTACTAAGCATATCGGCCAATATATTATACCATCCAAAGAGACCGATAGTGACTTATTGCTGCAGCCAAAGCTTTTCCCATTCTTTATTTAAAGTTCATATCTAATTGGGTAGCTTTGCTTGCTTCATGCTTGGCTTACGCATGGTGTCAATTGAGATGTGTATGTTCTAACTACTTTGATTTCAGAAATTTAAAGCCAAGTTTAAAATCTTCTGACCAAACCGATGCCAGTATAGTTTCTTATCCAAAGACATCGGAGATAGAGTGCAAACCACAATGCATAGCCGAATGGGGTGATGCAAAATCTGAACCATTTGTTTTCTTAACTCCAAAGCCGTTCTCACAACAAGACCGGCTAGAAAACAAAAGGTATACTTTCGATTCAAACATGTGCGATCAAATTTTTGATTTGTTGTTGAAAAATAATTACATTATAATTGTTGATCACCATGTCAAGCCATCTATCCAAGGACGAATGTATTGTAAGTTGCATGATTCGTCCAAGCATAATTTTGAGGATTGCAACATGTTTCGCCAAATAGTTAAATCGACCATTGATAAAGGATGATTGAAATTTGTTGAGACACCAAGAGATTACCAGTCTATTCCGATTGGTCTTGATGGCAGAAAGTTTTTGCATCGGCTGCTTCAAGCCGATCCAATTAAAAAGAAGGTAAAAACTGTAGGTGATGAGATCAAGCTTTCAAGTAAAGAAGTTGTTGAAGAGCACAATGAACATAATCTTGAGGGCAAGAATTCCATCGAAGCTACAATGAAGACGCCAAGGACTGGGGGCAACAAGAAAATCTAAAGATCGATGCAAGTCAAGACAAAGGAGATAAAGGCCGCAATAAGCACAAGTGCAAGAAATCCAAAGTCACTTTTGTACAATTACTAGATAAATATCAAAAGAAGAGTGAAGAGAAAAGTGCTTATCGGCCAACTAATGCAAAAGCATCAAGATCACACCCTAGGCGCAAATCCAAGGATCGGTGTTGGCAAAGTGAGAATCTCAATGGTGCATACTCATATCCTTATTTTGAGCCGCCAATGACAATGTCGTGGATGCCTCCCCATGCTCAAGTAAATCCATATCCATCATGGGACAGGTATGATGCAAGGGCACATTATCCATATTATTATAAACCATCTCACCAATATTATGCCGCTCCAAGAAGACCAACTTTCAGTGAGCAATCATATGTTCAAGACCGTTTCAATAAAAAAGAATCAGTCTGGAGCACAAGGAAGAATAAGGAGGTGGTTGAGCAAGTCTACCGCGTCAAAAGAGATGGTCGTAAGAGTGCCGCTTCAGATATGATCTCAAATGAAAAAGAGCCAATTAAAGTGTTGACATTGGCTACAAAAGGCAATGAGGCAAGTCAATAAAGTGCCAAATCTAAAGGGAGGAAGTTGAGAGTGCATAAGGTCCAAAACGAGTTGCCATTGGTTGAAACAAAATCACAGCCGACATGCCCACTCGGCTTGTCATATTGGCAAAATAAGGAATTACAAAATCTTAGTGCACAAGAGCTGAGAAAGAAGAACATGGCATGGATTCCCAAGAAGACCAATCATAACAAAAATGATTTGCATGCTTCTATTGCAACAACTACAATCAAAGTGAAGAAAGAGAAGGATGGAAGCAACAAACAATTAAGCCAAAGGTGTGCATCACAACATCAAAATCTTCGGTTAGCACATCATCCATTTTCTTCAACCATGCCATTGATGCCTTTGCCATGGAATTCATCCCTAGGTATGATCAATTACCCTCCATGGATTCATTTTGATCCATGGATGTAACATAATTTTCTATATCATGAGAGGGCATTACCAAATCACTATACATTTGGTTAGTTTCATTTTTGTTGCTAATATAAAGGGGCCAAAATATTTCATTACTATTTAATTTGTTTATTTCGGCTATACATACTTTGGTCGTTGAATTCTACATGGACCCTGTGGTAATGGCCGATATTTATCTATCGTCCTAAGAGTTTGTCAATTCATGGCCGATGCGCTATTCTAACATCGTCCTTAGTTTAATTGGAGAGCAAGACAAGGTATGTGCTCATGGAAATTTATATGTATGCCTATATTATGATTGAATGGAGTTGAGACATTATGACCGATGTCATTGAATATATGTTGCCTAGACCAATTCATAGTTACATAATTGGTGAGTGGGTTTATGCTTTGATTTAATATATATGATTTGGCCTACAAGTATTTCAAGTTTATGAGAGGCCAAATCATTGTTGGTTTCATTATTGAGCATCATATTTATGACATGCATAATATTGATATTAGCCTTGTCTCTCTAGTACTATGGAGATTATGTTTTGATGGTTGAATTCACAATGGCCAAGGTGTTGATGTTGTTTATATATCTCCTTATGGTTCAATTTTGTGAAGCATCATGCCACTTAGAATATTTTTTGCACAAATGATCAAAGCCGAATATGCATTGTTATTTAGATTGGAGCTTTGCCTTGCTATAGGTGCTATACATATGGAGGCTTCCAGTGATTCGTTATTAGTAGTGCAACAAATATCCAAGGGTTATCAATGTTTTGACGAATCACTTATAGTTTATCTTTTGGTATGTCTAGATGCAAGATTTACCTTAGGTTGCTTTAAGATTGTTCATATATCTAGACATGACAATTCAAAAGAGTTGGCACAGCAAGCATCTGGCTACTATGTTAACCATGGTGTATTACATTTCTATCAATAGCCGATGCTAGGTCTTGTCAATATAGGTAAGGCCGAACCGAAGCCCACCGCTTCGGCCACTAATGAAACTTTTATGCAGGCGAAGTTAGGATTTGAGGAAGTTCATTCTTGATTATCTGCAAAATCCTAGCGAAAGGGAGAACAATATGGTTCGGAGGATGGTTTTGGTCTATGGAACCTTATCACCAGATTGTTATAGAAGCTGAGAAGTTTTCACCCAAGTTTGCCTCAAGAGGTTCAAACAAGCAATGGCCGATATATATATACTTTTCGTCCTAAGAACATGCAAAATGGCCGATGGAGTGTTGCCATCGTCCTTAGAAAAATCATCGTGCAAGTTATTTTTTGGCACACAAGTTTGCCGAAAAGCAAGGGGGCATGTGTTGACACCAGATTTTGACATGGCCAAGAACTTAATTAAGATGGCCTCAAATAGAGAAGTGCTCAAAGTAAGAAAGTTCTGTATTGTCAAAAGGAGAAACTTTCATATTTGGGCCATAGCCATCCGGTCTCATCTCTAAGGCCGAAGTAGCGTTTGAAGTACTCAGACTTTATATTCAGAACACTATTCAGTTGATTACGCCCCCAAGATGGACTCATATGAGAAGTGTTTCTACATGGATTGTCTTCGCCTCGTCGAGACGATCGATTTCGATATAAAAAATGTCTAAATCGGAGTTCATATGCAAAAGTTAGAGCCAAAACAGTGTGCTGCATAAGTTTGCCCTGGAAGTTCCGGGCAAAACTTCCGGGGAGGTTCCGGGCTAAACCGAAAGTTTGCACGCGGTGCTCCCCGAAGACTGGAATTTTAACATTGTTTTCAGATTTGTGGGGCCGATTTCAACATCAAGATGACCTCGGATGATAAAGTGATCAACTGAAGACTTTTTCTCCATTGCAAGATCTACAACTTTTCTTTTGGGACCATCGTCATCCGAAGTAGTATGCGGCCTGCAGATTCAGTGCAGGAGGGCTACTTGATATAATTTCAGCCCGGAAGTTCCGGGCCAGACCGGAAGTTCCGACCCTCATAGTCCGAGTTAGGGTAACTTTTGATGATTTGGACGTGATTTGAGTCCTTTTCTTGTACGGGAAGTCCAGCCTCCTCATATATATGTAAGGGGTGACGGCCGATTGAACAACACACAATCGAATCTGTCAATATATCATCCTTTTACCTTTACCTTTATCTCTCTCCCTTGTTCTTCTTCTTCCTCGTTCTTCGTTCGTTCTTCGTTTGTAGGGCGGCGAACCTCGAGGCCCTAGGGGCGATCAGGTCGACCTAGGGCAGCCCATAGCCGCCATGCACCCTGACGGGGTCCCTCTCGGGCGTGAGGGGTTTCGGGTCCTCAAAAGCACCCGCCAGATTGTCTTGCGTACCGTGCTTCCGGCGGGTCTCCTTCGACGTGAGCCGCGGTGCATCACTCCCGGCGTCGAAGGTACACGGTGACGTGTTCATGTGCGAACACTAGTTCACAGCAAAAGACAAAGTTGTGAGAAGGTTTACAAATCAGGAAAAATCAAGCAAGGCTTCTCTGAGCAAAGGGCCTCCCGGCAGGCTTTAATTTTCTGGAGTTCACTCCAGTTTTTCTTGTTTCCACCATCCAGGGTTAGGTTCCCTCATTCCAGAATAACCAATTATAATTGTTTTCTCAGTTGGAATCCTGAACTGAACCATGTAGTGTACTCACCTGTAATGACCCGAGACCGCCGCTCCAGACGCCTTCCATTTATTTCCATTGTCGCCGTGTGTTTTATTTATTTGTTGCATTCATCATTGCATCATTTGCACTGCATCATGTCATTTTGCAACCGTTTTAAAACTCAAATAAATTGCATGGGTCTTTGATCCATTTAAATTGAGGGAATTCACATGGTGATTTCTCTTTATAACATATCCTCTCGATATTTAGGGAGCTATAATAAATATTCCATTATTCTGGAATTAACCGCATCCCACTTGCAATTTAATTCTCATGCCTTTTGCTTCATGTTTGTTCTCCAAACTTTCTCCATAATTCTCTCTCCATTTATCGAGTCTCCTCCTAAATTCTCAACATTTTTGGACCTACCTAATACCCCCTTCTTTCTCACACTCATTCGAATTAAATTCAAATGAGGTTGAATTCAACTTCACACACGCTCACTTCTATTTTCTTGGATCAAGATCATTTTTATGAGTCTGGGAAAATTATCTGCATGCACAAATTCTTTCCCTAACCCTCTCTTTCTTTTCCTTCTCTCTAATTCTTTTCTGCTAAAGAATATGAGGGGGAGAGAGAGCATAGCCCGGTAGGCCACTTAGGCCCTGCAGCCGCTAGCCACCAGAAGCCCAGCCAGCTCCCTGTTTTAACCTAGCGAGCACCTATCGAATCCCCACCTCTCCCTCTCAATCCCTTCCTCCCACCTGCGCGCCGCCACACCCGGACAGGTAGCAGGGAGAGCCCTGCTCGATCCCCTCCTCCCTCAATGCACCGTCGCAGAGAGAGCAGCGTCGCGCCCTCGTCCCGATCCTCTCCGCCTCCTCCTCGTCGCCTCGCAGCCGCCGCCAGCCACCGCTCGCCAGATTCGCCGGCCTCGCCCTTCCCTGGCCTAGCCTCGCAAGCACCTCTCCTTCTCCTTCTCACGCCCCGGCCTCGCCGCCGCCCCGCACCATCTCGTCAGACCGCGCCGCCCCATCGACCCACCTCGTCCTTGCGTCTCCGGCCTCATCTTCAACCCCAGCTGTCGGATCCGGCCGGATCGAGCCGGCCCGTGTCCACCACCACCACCTTGCCCTGTTGCCCGCCTCCCCTGCGACCTCGCGTTGTCCCTTTGCCCGAGCTCCTCCACCCGAGACCACGACCACCTCGTCAAAGCTGGACGCGTCCCCGTCCACAGAGCCCCATGCGCAACCGCCTTCGTCCGCTCCCGCAGGGTCCGCGAGCAGTAGCTCCAAAGCGCTCCAGCAGCCCAAGACTGTAGCAGCAGCCATCCGGGCGTGTCAAGCTCCCGAGCGCCTCCTCCCGCCGCCTCGACGTGTAGTAGCAGTGACCATCTCGTCCCTCGTGTAGCCTCCTTGGCTTCCATGTGGACCACGCGGCCAAGACCCCAAGACGCAGCCCCGACATCCTGTACCTGTGCTGCACCCCCAGGACATGTATGCCATGTTCGTCGTAGTGGACAACCTCGACGTCTCGGTTGACCACCATAAACAAGAGCGTTTTTTGATCGGCAAGTACCCCTTCGAATCCTTCAAGACCATCACATGAACGACTACTATCACCCCAAGTCCTGAACGGCTATGACGACAGGAACATCTATGGAATGTGTACGACCACACGATGTGACGCCAAGTACCACGACGACCGTGTACCACTACCATCGCCGAAGACCCGTGTACAACTACCGTCGTCGAAGACCCGTGTACAACTACCGTCGCCGAAGACCCATGTACAACTACTGTCGCCGAAGACCCGTGTAAAAATACTGTCGCCGTGTACTAGTACTTCCACTACGACCGCCCCGAGAACGTCTACTTCGCACTGACTCATTCCACCTCGAAATGCACGCTTAGAAGGTATAACCGCTGAGATGATGACCCATGGACGAATGCACTGTGTATGAGAGGAACCCTATGTTTGCACCGAGTAGGAGTAGTTGCACGTTCCCTCGTTTGCCATGCGATCGTCAGGTGGGACACCCGGTAACCGAGATCACCCCACCATCTATAGCATGTTCCACACATCCGCACACTTACTCTTTTGCACCGGTATCTCAATGAGTTGTCGGGTCATCGGAATGTTGCTGTGGCACCATTTCCATTGTCTTTGACAGGGCACCCCTTTCGTTCCGCCACGGTGACAAATGCTTCATAACATGCTCATGTCAACATTTTCATAAAATTGTATCCAACTTGCATATGTCATCCGCATCATGATAACAACATCTAAAATGTTTAGAATTGTTGTTGCTTTAAAATTGCTAATGGACATATGGGGATTTTCCGAAATTGTTGTTTGTTGTTCTGGCCTCATTTAAACTTGCCTAGATAGGTAGTTTTATTATGCTTCACCTCTTGCCATGTTTAACAATATTTAATTTGATGAGTAACTTAAACGGGAGAGAACTAAATAATTGTTGAGCAGTCTCGTCAATATGGAACCTCTTTGCATATTGAGCTCCACTTAATTTGTAGTATTCTTTGTTGCACTTGCCATGCCATGAGTCATTAAACCGGACATGCACCGTACTTGTTTGTGCATCATGCCATGTTTATGCTTGGTTGTTTACCATGTCGTTTGCTTCTTTCCGGTTGCGCTTCTCCTTGATAGTTCTGGTTACGTTGCGATTGTCAGGATCTGTTCGACTACGCCCATTCGTCTTCTTCACGGATCTGGTCTTCTTCCTAACAGGATTTCAGGCAAGATGACCGTTACCCTAGAAATAGCTACTATCTTTGCTTTGCTAGTTGTCTCGTTTCTATCGCTATGTCGCGCTACCTACCACTTGTTTATTAAGCCTCCCAAATTGCCATGATAGCCTCTAACCCTTTCCACCATCCTAGTAAACCGTTGTTTGGCTATGTTACCGCTTTGCTCAGCCCCTCTTATATCGTTCTAGTTGAAGGTGCAGTTGTAGTTTGTTCCATGTTGGGACATGGATATCATGGGATATCACAATATCTCTTATTTAATTAATGCATCTATATACTTGGTAAAGGGTGGAAGGCTTAGCATTTTGCTTGGTGTTTTGTTCCACTCTTGCCGCCTTAGTTTCCGTCATACCGGTGTTAGAGTAACTTAAACGGGAGAGAGCTAAATAATTGTTGTGAAGTCTCATCAATATGGACCTCGTTGCATATTGAGCTCCACTTAATTTGTAGTATTCTTTGTTGCACTTGCCATGCCATGAGTCATTAAACCGGACATGCATCATACTTGATTGTGCATCATGCCATGTTTATTCTTGGTTGTTTACCATGTCATTTGCTTCTTTCCGGTTGTGCTTCTCCTTGATAGTTATGGTTACATTGCGATTGTGAGGATCCATTTGACTATGTCCGTTCGTCTTCTTCATGGATCCAGTATTCTTCCTAGCGGGATTTCAGGCAAGACGACCGTTACCCTGGATACCACTACTATCTTTGCTTTGCTAGTTGTCTCGTTGCTATCGCTAGGTCGCACTACCAACCACATGTTTATTGAGCCTCCCAATTTGCCATGGTAGCCTCTAACCTTTTCCATCATCCTAGCAACCCGTTATTGGGCTATGTTACCACTTTGCTCAGCCCCTCTTGTAGCGTTGCTAGTTGCAGGTGCAATTGTAGTTTGTTCCATGTTGGGACATGGATATCATGGGATATCACAATATCTCTTATTTAATTAATGTATCTATATACTTGGTAAAGGGTGGAAGGCTTAGCCTTTTGCTTGTTGTTTTGTTCCACTCTTGCCGCCTTAGTTTCCGTCATACCGGTGTTATGTTCCTTGATTTTGCGTCCCTAACACGGTGAGGGTTTATGGGCCCCTCTTGACAGTTCACTTTGAATAAAACTTTTCCAGTAAGGCCCAACATTGGTTTTAACATTTGCCCAACCTAATAACTAAATATGATAATACATTCGACGAATAGGGAGTTAGCGCTACCCGAGGTTCGTTATTCAACATTATACAGGGGAGGGGCAGTGCTGATGATGTTGGTCCCAAACTAGAGCACCGTGTGGGACCGCCTCTTGGCAACTTGGGGAATCTGGTACCTGTACGCCTATCTCATCCATCATGGCCTGAGACGAGATACGCCCGGCTACTATCAGGGTGTCGGCACGTTGGGAGGTCTTGCTGGACTTATTTTACCATTGTCGAAATTACTTGTGCACCAGGATCATGAGTCTGATCGGATGTCCCGCGATGGAGGATTGTCTCCGCGGATTGTGAGCTTGTCATGGGCTAAGTTGGGACACCCCTGCAGGGTTTAAACTTTCGAGAGCTGTGCCCGCGGTTATGTGGCAGATGCGAATTTCTAATATCCGGTTGTAGAGAATTTGACACCAGATTCGGAATAAAATACACCAACCGCGTGTGTAACCGTGATCATCTCTTTTCGGGTGAGTTTGAGAAGAGAACACGGTGGGGTTATGTTTGAACGTAAGTAGTTCAGGATCACTTCATGATCATTACTAGTTTGCGACCGTTTGCGTAGTTTCTCATCTTACTCTTGTACTCCATCTCATAGGTGATATCACGGAGCCAGTCATCAGCATCTAGAGGCTGAGTTGAGCTCCGGTCCATAGTTGGGTTGAGACGCATTGATGTAGGGTAGACCCTAATCGCCCGATCTTTCACGAAAGGAGCGGATCCCGGGGAAATCACGAAGAACACGAGGAAGAACGGAAGGAAAACACAAGAGGAGATCACTAAACCGACACGAATAAGTCACACATGGGCTAGATCCTCGAGTACATAGAACGATACACGAATCTACAGACAACTAGGGACGATACACGGTAACCGGTTCTTCTCCGTGAGGAGGTCTTGATGGGGGCCGCCCAAGAGGGGGTCTTGATGTTCTTCTCCACAAGGAGGTCTTGAATCCGCTTGGGGGATCTTCTCTGGTGGAGGCTCGAATCTCTGAGGAGAAGGTAACCAAGTGGATGAGCAAAGCTCTCTCTCACAAATATGAGCTAAACATTTGCTAACCCTAGCTAGGATGAATGGGGGGGGTCTATTTATAGTCTAAGTGCAAATGGGGGCGAAATGAAGGGGTACATGGGCCTCGGGCCCAAACACTGTGCGCAGACAGGTACCGGACGTCCGCTGGGGACCGGTCGTCCGGTGTCTCAGGAGCCGCCGGACGTCCGGTGTCCTCCGGTCGTCCGCTGGTTCCGTTCTGTGATGGGGGTGCCGGACGTCCGGTAGCTCCGGACTTCCGCTGAGGTTGGCTCGGGTGCTGATGCGCCGGTCGTCCGGTCCGGACCGGAAGTCCGCTCGTTCGCTTCGGGTGCAGGGGCGCTGGTCATCCGGTCTGGACCAGATGTCCGCTCGCTGGGGCTCGGCTGACGCTTCAGGCGCCGGACGTCCGGTCCCGGCCGGTCGTCCGGTGGCTGGGACTTTTCCTTCAGCCCTGCTTCTTCTCCGTCTTCTCGTCCATCTTCCTCTTCTTCTTGTCCTTGCCCCTTAGCTTCTCCATTGTACCTGAGTATGCACAAAGTATCCATATGAGGTAGTAGCCATGCTTCATGTGCATCGAACTGGAATTGTGAGAGGAGAGATGTCACCTCGGTTTCAAGAGCTCTTGCACGTGATCGAGTCATGGGTCCACTAGGCGCTTGATGATACGATGGTAGGTCCATGGGGATGACCTTGGGATGCTCCGCATCATCTCCCCTCCCTTGGGGAAGATCCGTCCTTGGATCAAATTCTTCATCACCATGGAAGGGAGAGAGATCTTTGACGTTGAAGATGTCGCTCACTTTGTACTTGTCACGCGGGAGGTCGATCTTGTGAGCATTGTCGTTGTAGCGTGCAAGCACCTTGAAGGGTCCATCCGCTCGTGGTTGAAGCTTGGATTTGCGTTCTTGTGGGAAGCGGTCCTTGCGAAGGTGTAGCCACACTCGATCACCAATGTTGAAGACCATGGTTGCTTGTTGAAGTTGAGCTTTTTCGCAAGTGTTGAACTTGGCGCTCGATGGTGTTTCTTGTATCTTCATGCACCTTCTTGAGATGTGTCACACGCGCACTTGCATCCAAATTGATGCGCTCTTGGAGTGGTAGAGGAAGAATGTCCAATGGTGACAATGGGTTGAATCCGTAAATGACCTCGAAAGGAGACTTGCCGGTTGTTGAGTGTCTTGCTCAGTTGTAGGCGAACTCGGCGATAGGTAGGCACTCCTCCCACTCCTTGATGTTCTTCTTGATGAGTACTCGAAGTAGAGCGAAGAGTGTGCAGTTTGTCACCTCCGTTTGGCCGTCGGTTTGAGGATGGTACGCCGTGGAGAAGAGTAGCTTCATTCCGAGCTTGGCGCATAGGGTCTTCCAAAAGTAGCTAAGGAACTTGACGTCGCGGTCCGAGACAATTGTCTTTGGTACACCATGGAGATGCAATATTTCCCTACAAAAGAGATTAGCAACGTGTGAAGCATCGTCTATCTTGTTACAAGGAATAAAATGTGCCATTTTTGAGAAACGGTCCACAACGACAAATATAGAATCTTTCCCATTGCGAGTCCTAGGCAAACCAAGTACGAAGTCCATGCTAATGTCTTCCCATGGTTGGTATGGAATCGGTAGAGGCATATATAGACCATGAGATTGAGCTTTGGACTTAGCTTTGCGGCATGTCGAACATCGGTTGGTGAAGCGATTGACGTCCCGAAACATCTTTGGCCAAAAGTTGCTCTTCGAGAGTGTGGCGAATGTCTTGTCTCGTCCGAAATGTCCCATTAAGCCTCCTCCATGCGATTCCTGCAAAAGCAACAAACGAAGGGACGACTTTGGGATGCAAAGTTTGTTAGCTCTCATAAGATAGCCGTCTTTGATGTAGTAGCGTTCCCAAGATGTATTCGACAAACACTTGGCATAAGGAGTGGCAAAAGTTTCATCATGCTCATACAATTCTTTGATATGCTCGAAGCCAATGACATCTAACTCAAGTTGCGTGACCAGCATGCATATGCGGGAAAGAGCATCCACCATGATGTTTTCTTTACCCCTGATGTACTTGATGACATAGGGAAAAGACTCAATGAATTCACTCCATTTAGCATGACGCTTGTTCAACTTAGTTTGACCCTTAAGATACTTGAGAGTCTCATGATCAGTATGAATGATAAACTCATGGGGACGAAGGTAATGTTCCCATTCATGTAAAACATGGACTAAAGCATCTAGCTCTTTGTCATAGATGGGATAGTTGAGTTGCGCTCCGGAAAGTTTCTCACTAAAGTAAGATATGGGGCGCTTCTCTTGCGTTAACACACCTCTTATGCCATTACCGCTAGCATCGCAGTGAATCTCAAAAGGCTTGTTGAAGTTGGGTAAAGCAAGCACGGGAGCATGAGTAAGCAAATTCTTAAGCTCATTGAATGCAGTATCTTGGGATGGTCCCCAAACAAAAGGCGCATTCTTCTTGCTCAAAGCATGTAAAGGCGAAGCAATAGTGCTAAAGTCCTTCACAAAGCGACGATAGAAACCCGCAATACCAAGGAAACTACGCACTTGATGCAAGTTGGTTGGTTGCGGCCAAGTCTTAATAGCATTGATCTTGGACTCATCTACATGAACACCCTTAGAAGAGACAACAAAACCCAAGAAAACGAGCTTATCAACACCAAAAAGGCATTTCTCCATATTAGCATAGAGACGCTCTTTCCTAAGAGTTTGCAAAACGGTGCGGACATGGGTGACATGCTCTTTGATAGATTTGCTAAACACAAGAATGTCATCAAAGTAAACCACAACAAATATACCAATGTAAGGGCGAAAGACATGATTCATAAGGCGCATAAAAGTGCCCGGTGCTTCCGAGAGACCCATAGGCATGACTAACCACTCATACAAACCAAACTTGGTTTTGAAGTCGGTTTTCCATTCATCGCCCTCTTGTATGCAGGTTTGATAGTAACCACTCTTAATATCAATTTTGGAAAATATAGTGGCACCACTAAGCTCATCTAGCATATCATCTAGGCATGGAATGGGGTACCTATAGCGAACGGTGATAGCATTGATAGGTCTACAATTGGAGCACATGCGAAAGCTACCGTCACGTTTTGGCACAAGAATGACCAGTACGGCACAAGGGCTCAAACTTTCACGCACATGACCATGGTCTATGAGATGCTTTACTTGCCTTTGAATTTCTTTGGTTTCTTCGGGGTTGACGCGGTATGGAGCTTTGTTCGGAAGCGGTGCTCCGGGGATGAGGTCGATGCGGTGCTCAATGCCTCGTAGTGGAGGTAGTCCCAGAGGTAGCTCATCGGGGAAAACATCTTGAAATTCCTGCAAAAGAGAAGACAACACTAGAGGAAGAGTGTGAGAAGTGTTAGTTTGTGGTGCATTGTCCTTGCACACGAGGACGTAGTGTAGGACACTAGATGGGTTCTCACACACTTCTCTCATCTCACGTTTGGTGGCAAATAGAACTAGGTTCTTGTTTTCGCTCATCGTGGAGGCACTCAATTTGGGCTTGTGGCGCTCACTCTCTTTTTGGTGGTTCACTCTCTCACCATTCTCTCCATGATGGGTGGCTTGCTTATCGGTGATCACTTGGCTTGGAGACATAGGTTGTAATACAAACTCCTTTCCTTGCATCTTGAAGCTATAGTGGTTTGTACGCCCATTGTGGACGACTCCTCTATCAAATTGCCATGGCCGTCCAAGGAGAAGATGACAAACGGTCATTGGGATGACGTTGCACTCCAAAGTGTCTTCGTAGGCACCGATCTTGAAGGAGACTTGCACTCGGTGCTCGACTTGGATGGTACCGGAGTCACTAAGCCATTGCACTTTGTATGGATGTGGATGCTTAGTCTTGGGCAATTGGAGCTTGGAGCAAAGTTCTTCACTTGCGAGATTGTGACAACTCCCTCCATCGATGATGACCTTGATGGATCGTCCATTGATGCCGGCCTTGGTGTGGAATATGTGGCATCGTTGGTATTCTTCTTGGTGATGTTGTAGAGTCAAGACTTTGGAGACAACAAGTGCAGGACTTGAGTCTTCATCACAAAAGACTTGTTCTTCTTCATTGTTCACTTGGCGGTGCATGGCGACTTGCTCAAGGGCTTCCATTTCTCCTTCGCTCATGGAATCATAAGTGCCATCGTCGTTGAAGATCATGGTGCGCTTGTTGGTGCACTTATAGGACTTGTGGCCTCGGCCGTCGCAAGTGAAACACTTGAGGGAACTCGTCTTGACGGTCTCATCGGTAGGGGTTGATGATGATGAAGCTCTCGGCTTGTAGTTGCTCGTATTAGGATTGCTCGTAGTTGTCGAAGCTTTCTTGGAAGTCAACTTGTCGATGTTGGAAGTATAAGGTCTTGTAGTCGGTGTTGGAGTCGAAGCTTGGTTATTGGAGAAACCGTAGGACTTGGATGAGAACTTGGCATACTTGAAATCATCTTGCACTTGGCGTTCCTCTTTGGTAGCTTGGTGCACGAGCTCGATGAGATTTGAGTATGGTTGGAAGTCGGCGATCTTCTTGATAGGATGATTGAGTCCATTCAAGAAACTTGCCATTGTTTGCTCATCATCTTCCGTCACATTGGCTCTTATCATTGCAATCTCCATCTCCTTGTAGTATTCTTCAACGCTCTTGGTTCCTTGCTTGAGTTGTTGGAGTTTCTTGAAGAGGTCGCGGTTGTAGTAGGTAGGCACGAAGCGTGCTCTCATGACATCCTTCATTTGTGCCCAAGTAGTGATGGGTGGTTCACCTCTTGCCTCGCGGCGCTCTATGATTTGTTCCCACCAAATGAGGACATAGTCTTGGAACTCAAGGGATGCCATCGTGATCTTCTTCTCTTCTTCATAATTGTGCAAACGGAAGATCTTGTCAACTTTCAATGCCCATGAAAGGTATTCTTCGGGATCGTTGCTTCCGTTGAACTTGGGCATGGTGAACTTGAGCTTGTCGTAGCATTGTTCTTCATTGTGTTGGGTTCGGGGATGATGACGCCCATGTTGTAGATGATTGTTCAACTCATGGTGTTCTTGATGCGGAGGGTTGTCAACCTCGTGTTGCTCTTGTCGCGGAGGGTTCCCATTGTATTCGTGCTCTTGATGAACTTTATGGTCTTGGCGAGCTTGTGGAGGAGCACATCGAGCTCGAGGAGGAACTAGACGATGCATGCGAGCTTGAAATCGTCATTCGTGAATTTCTTTGCGAAGTGCTTCCTCTTCTTCACGGGCTTGTCGGCCTCTATCGGCAACGGCTCGACTCGCATCGCGTAGAGCTTGTTGCGCCTCAAGTGCTTGAGTGTCACGGAGTTGTTGTTCTTGACGTTGAGCCTCGGCATCTTGTGCATTTTGGTGTAGACGCGCGGGTTCTTCCTCTTCATGTTGGCGTTGTTGTTGTTGTTCTCGAGCTAGCGCAAAGGCTTCTTCGGCTTAACGTCATCGGCGCTCTGGAGAGTCCGTGTCTCGAAGTGGATTGAGGTTTGCTTGACGGTCGGTGCGCGCGGCTCGACGAAGAGTGTTCGATGTCGGTGTACTTGAGCCGAAGAGGGTAAAGTCGGAATGGCGACTTTAACGGCTCCTTCTTGAAGTGGAAGAAGAGCGGTTGAGCAACAAAGCACGAATCTCGTCCATCCTTGCGTCATTCTCTTGCTTGTGATCGTCGAGCTTGTGGTCGAAGTAGTCCCTTGTACGTTGCTCGAAAATTCGCAAGTCGGGGGCAAGGTTGTCGATGCGTTCACTCATAGCTTGTTGCTCTTGATGCAAAGCACGTTGTGCACCAAAGAGGTGACTCTTGGTGACAAAGGAGTTCATGTCGTCGTCTTGCTCCATGAAGAGTGGGTTGGTAGAAGTACTTGGCCTATCCATCATTCCAAGACAAATGTGAGTGGTAGAAAGAGAAGAACGAATACCAAATGTACGTTGACCGAAGTTGAAAGTGAATCGATGATCACTCCAATGTAGGACAAGGAAATAGCCCAATTGGTATGAATTCTCGTCAGTTTCTCACACCTACACAAGTAAAAGCTTATGGTGGAGCTTGGTTAGGATGGTGGCACAATTTTTAATGTGAATGTAAGTAAGATTCAATAATGTTGGAAAAGATTCGCAAGATGCAATGTAACAAGTAGACCAAGCATATACGGTACACGGAAACACACGCGCAAATAGATAAGTGGGGTTGGGCAACCAAGGGTGAGCCAAAATGTGGAATCCACAAAAATGCTCTTGTTGCACAACACTAGAGAGACGCTAGCACGATTGCACGATAGGCGGATACAAGAACTTGTGCACGACCTACTTAGCAAAAATGCAACGACTTCTATCGCAAATATGTTTTATGCAATGTGTTGCTATGATATGATCCAAGATGATCGAGTATGACAATCTTAATGTTGTATGATGCTATGGTTCTTGCTAAAAAGCTCTTTGCTTATCTTTCCTCTTTTCTTAAAAGCTTGGTTGGCTCTTTGATGTTTGAGCTCTTTTCTCATGCAATGCTTGACAAACCAAGATAGCAAGTGAGTATGCGATGACAACTTTGTGACACAAGAGATGATACCAATATAGGCAACAAAGATGTATGCATGTATGCTATGGGAAGTATGATCACTAATGTGCACAAGTCTCGTTGCCGGCAATACTCAATGGCTAGTCTCGATGGGTAAGCAACGCAAAGGAGTAAGGCTATGATGGCTATCAATGTAATGGCAAGAGTGATATGTCCAATACCAAGATGAGGTTACCGGTCTTGCTTCCGGTATGGTGTCAAAATGGTGGCACGAATACCAAGTCGTAGTCGAGGTGGTCGTTGTTGATGACGCGTCCGCGGCGAAGATGAGCGGCGGTGATGTCGATGTCGAACCGTACCTAGATAGCCAAAACACAAAAGGATACGGTACCGCAACTCAAATTCTCAAAACCAAGTGCGAGCCAAATCGTCGGAGTGGGTAGCAGGTAAGTGGTGGTGTGGGTTGGGATATTGGCAAAGTTTTTGTGGATGTCGGTGGTGGTGTAGCGGATGATGTGGTGGAAGCCGAAACAAAATTTGAGCGAAATCAGTTTCAGAGTAGCGGTCGTCTGGAAATGGACGGATGTCCGGTCGCCGGACGTCCGGTAGGGTCGGAAATCCGCTAATTTCAGCTCGGTGTAGAGGTTCCGGTCGTCCGATAATGGTCGGACGTCCGGTGGTTCCTGGGTCGCCGGACGTCCGGTAAGTTGCGGTCGTCCGGTGGGTCGGGGTCAACGCGAAATTGATAGGATTTCGTGGATTTTGGATGGATTTCGAGGTGGAGATGGTGGGGGAAAGGCTAGATCCACTTGCAACACAACAAATTAACGGATCAAAACCAACAAAACATCATCAAAACTCACAAAACACAAGAAACATTTTTGGGGCTATTTTTGTGGGGATTTTCGGATTAGGACGAAAAACAACAAAATCAAGCTAGAAAAACGAAGAGGGGGCTCCGAAATCGTGATCAACCTTGCTCTAGATACCAAGATGATGTAGGGTAGAGACCCTAATCACCCGATCTTTCACGAAAGGAGCGGATCCCGGGGAAATCACGAAGAGCACGAGGAAGAACGGAAGGAAAACACAAGAGGAAATCACTAAACCGACACGAATAAGTCACACATGGGCTAGATCCTTGAGTACATAGAACGATACACGAATCCACGGACAACTAGGGACGATACACGGTAACCGGTTCTTCTCCGTGAGGAGGTCTTGATGGGGGCCGCCCAAGAGGGGGTCTTGATGTTCTTCTCCACAAGGAGGTCTTGAATCCGCTTGGGGGATCTTCTCCGGTGGAGGCTCGAATCTCCTAGGAGAAGGTAACCAAGTGGATGAGCAAAGCTCTCTCTCGCAAATATGAGCTAAACATTTGCTAACCCTAGCTAAGATGAATGGGGGGTCTATTTATAGTCTAAGTGCAAATGGGGGCGAAATGAAGGGGTACATGGGCCTCGGGCCCGAACACTGTGCGCAGACAGGTACCGGACGTCCGCTGGGGACCGGTCGTCTGGTGTCTCAGGAGCTGTCAAACGTCCGATGTCCTCCGGTCGTCCACTGGTTCCATTCTGTGATGGGGGTGCCGGACGTCCGGTAGCTCCGGACTTCCCCTGAGGTTGGCTCGGGTGCTGATGCGTCGGTCGTCCGGTCCGGACCGGACGTCCGCTCGTTCGCTTAGGGTGCAGGGGCTCCGGTCATCCGGTCTGGACCAGACATCCGCTCGCTGGGGCTCGGCTGACGTTTCAGGCGCCGGACGTCCGGTCCTGGCTGGTCGTCCGGTGGCTGGGACTTTTCCTTCAGCCCTCCTTATCCGTCTTCTCGTCCATCTTCCTCTTCTTCTTGTCCTTGCCCCTTAGCTTCTCCATTGAACCTGAGTATGCACAAAGTATCCATATGAGGTAGTAGCCATGCTTCATGTGGATTGAAGTGGAATTGTGAGAGGAGAGATGTCACCTCAGTTTCAAGAGCTCTTGCACGTGATCGAGTCATGGGTCCACTAGGCTCTTGATGAGACGATGGTAGGTCCATGGGGATGACCTTGGGATGCTCCGCATCACGCATGAAATCCTGCAGAGTCACTTGGGTTGTTTGCTGGTTCATATTGGGGCGAGGAAACTGAGCCATAATATTCTCCATGAACTGGCGATTCATCTCAAACTGTTGCATCATCCCAGCCATGTACTCAGGCGGGGATGGGGGAGGGTCACCACGACCACGACCACCTGGTCTAACCATCCTGCTAATATATAACAGGGGTGGTTCAACATTGAGAATTTGCAAGGGCAAAAATCATTCATGATGAAACATGCATAATGAAAGGAACAAGATAGATACTACATAGTAGTGGGCATATCTTACAAAAGAGATCATGCATAGAGTTCGGTACACAGAGTTTAGTACATAGGCTAAGAACATCATAGGCGGCACGCAGGCTCGCGGCGAATGCATCTAACACTAACAAGCAAGCCTATATCAGTCCAAGGAGGAACTTTGGAGGTAGGTGTAGCCTGACAGCTGATAGTGACGCGAAGGGAAGTCCTCCACGCGAGTAGCCTGGGGTCCGTGGATACTCTGGTGCGGAACCCGATGCGCAGGTGGAAGGAGAGGACCAAGTGCGGGAGAGTAGCCTCCCACATCTGGCCAGCCGACGCCCTGGGGCATCACGGTCCTGGAAGGGTAGATCACAGAACGCGACAAATCACCAGATCAGACAGAGGGGTGCAACAGCGTCAGAGCACGGTACAGGTGCCGACGGGTGGTGTACAACTCGTGGCGAAGAGCTCGGTTAGCTCTATCCAGCCCATCAGCATGCAGAACCAGGTTCTGATGGTAGAAGGGCTCTCGGGTGACAGTGGAGTAGGCAGCAGTGTAGTATCCCTCCGCACCAACATCGGATGCGATAGCAATGCGCCTGAAGGGGGAGGTGTCCAACTCCCGATACTCTCCATGAAGACATGTCAGAGCAGCATAAGCAGCATCGTGGACCGCCATGTCTATAGTCACTCCAACACCATGAGTAGTGTGCAACACGGTAGTGGAGTCATACTCCCGAGAGTAGAGGTGGACGATGGCACGGTACTGCTCCTGGTTGAAGTCCTGGTACTCCTCGTAGACGGTGTACTCAGGGTGCCAGCGATAACCCAGATAGGTCATCATCTCAACCAACACAGCAGGTGATCCTGAGGCACCAATGGCCGTCGTGTGGCGCACAACCTGTCTCGTAGGTTCCATCTGAAAACAAAAATGTTTTCACAGGAGTCAAATGACAATGTGAATAATGTCAAATACTACTATAAAGAATAACTAGGGCTTATCCAACTTTGGGGTGAACATGGTCACGGGATCCTAATGTTAGAGTTAGTAAAATCGTTTAACCCGAGTAGGAGAGAGTTCAGAGTCCCAGAGTAAGGATTGAGGATTAAAAGATCCTAATACCACCCAGATGGCGACGTGGGCCCGTAAGGCACACATCCATGTTAGTAAAAAGTTTTGTAATGTCTAGACTCAACTTCAGCCAAGGAGTGTGGAAGGGGAATTCCTACAGGCAGTCGGCTCTGATACCAACTTGTGATGCCCCCGGTTCAATCGTACACTAATCATACACGCAAACGTGTACGATCAAGATCAGTGACTCACGGGAAGATATCACAACACAACTCTACAAATAAGAAAATCATACAAACATCATATTACAAGCTAGGGGCCTCGAGGGCTCGAATACAAGAGCTCGATCATAGAAGAGTCAGCGGAAGCAACAATATCTGAGTACAGACATAAGTTAAACAAGTTTGCCTTAAGAAGGCTAGCACAAACTGGGATACAGATCGAAAGAGGCGCAAGCCTCCTGCCTGGGATCCTCCTAAACTACTCCACGTCGCCGTCAGCGGGCTGCACGTAGTAGTAGGCACCTCCCGAGTAGTAGTAGTCGTCATCGTCAGTGGCGTCTGGCTCCTAGGCTCCAACGTCTGGTCGCAGCAATCGAGTATAGAAAGGGGGAAAAGAGGGAGCAAAGCAACCGTGAGTACTCGTCCAAAGTACCTGCAAGCAAGGAGCTACACTACATATGTATGCATTGGTATCAAATGGATTAAGGGTATCATATGTGGACTGAACTGCAGAATGCCGGAATAAGAGGGGGATAGCTAGTCCTTTCGAAGACTACGCTTCTGGCCACCTCCATCTTGCAGCAGGAGAAGAGAGTAGATGGTAAGTTCACCAAGTAGCATCATGTAGCATAATCCTACCTGGCGGTCCTCTCCTCGTCGCCCTGTTAGAGAGCGACCACCGGGTTGTATCTGGCACTTGGAAGGGTGTGTTTTATTAAGTATCCGGTTCTAGTTGTCATAAGGTTAAGGTACAACTCCAAGTCGTCCTGTTACCGAAGATCACGGCTATTCGAATAGATTAACTTCCCTGCAGGGGTGCACCACATTTCCCAACACGCTTGATGCCCTTTGTCTTGACACACTTTTCTGGGTCATGCCCGGCCTCGGAAGATCAACACGTCGCAACCCTACCTAGGCACAACAGAGAGGTCAGCACGCCGGTCTAAATCCTACGGCGCAGGGGTCTGGGCCCATCGCCCTTTGCACACCTGCACGTTGCGAACGCGGCCGGAAGCAGAACTAGCCCCCTTAATACAAGAGCAGGCTTACGGTCCAATCTGCCGCGCGCCGCTCAGTCGCTGACGTCACGAAGGCTTCGGCTGATACCACGACGTCGAGTGCCCATAACTGTCCCCGCGTAGATGGTTAGTGCGTATAGGCCAGTGGCCAGACTCAGATCAAATACCAAGATCTCGTTAAACGTGTTATCTTGAAATAACCGCGAACGCCGACCAGGGCCAGGCCCACCTCTCTCCTAGGTGGTATCAACCTGCCCTGTCGCTTCGCCACAAAGATCCACACAGAGGGCTGTCGGGAATGTATGTCCTTCCAACCCCCAATTCGTGAATCAACCGCGGGTACTCCTCGAGCCGACCCATCTTTTGTCACCACAAGTATCATATATTATGTATAAGTATGTACCCGTGACCACCTCCCAAGTGATCACGGCCCGATAGTATAGCATGGCAGACATACAAGAATGTAGGGCCACTGATGATAATCTAGCATCCTATACTAAGAATTTAGGATTGCAGGTAAGGTATCAACAGTTGTAGCAACAATGACAGGCTATGCATCAGAATAGGATTAACGGAAAGCAGTAACATGCTACATTACTCTAATGCAAGCAGTATAGAGGAGAGTAGGCGATATCTGGTGCTCAAGGGGGGGGGCTTGCCTGGTTGCTCTGGCAAGAGAGAGGGGTCGTCAACACCGTAGTCGTACTGGGTAGCAGCGGCGTCGGTCTCGGTGTCTAGCCAGAGAAGAGGGGGAAGAAACAATAAATATAATGCAAACAAATGCATGACAATGCATGACATGACAAAGCGTGATGCTAGGTGTGCCCTAACGCGGTATGAGGTGGTACCAATGAAGGGGGAAACATCCGGGAAAATGTCCCTGGTGTTTCGCGTTTTTGGACAAACGAACTGGAGGGGGAAAGTTGCATGTTCGCTATGCTAGGGATGCGTGGCGGACGAAGGGGCTGCGTATCCGGATTTTTCTCGTCGTTTTGAGCAACTTTCATGTACAAAGTTTTTTCATCCGAACTACGGTTTATTTTATATTAATTTTAAAAGAATTAAATCATTTTAGGATTTATTTAATTATTTTAATTCAACATTATCCAGAATAGTGTTTGCTGATGTCAGCATGACATCAGCAGTTGACCTGGTCAACCTGACAGGTGGGTCCCACCTGTCAATGACACATTTTATTATCTAGTTTAATTAACCTAATTAGGATTAATTAGGGGGGTGGGCCCCACTGTCATTGACTTAATTAATTAATTAACAGTTTAATTAGTTTACTTAATTGATTAGTTTAATTAATCAAAATTAATTAAGTTAATTAATCCCTTAATCCCTTAATTAATTTAATTAATAATTTTATTTATTATTTATTTCTAATTCTTCTTCTTTTTTTCATTTTTGTTCTGGGGCTAGGCCCCACATGTCATTGGGTCAGGGGGGCCATAGCGGGTTCGGGCGTTGCGGGCGCCGCCCGAACAGGCGCAGCGGGTGCCAGGACCCGGTCGGAGCGGGGGAGGCCGCTCGAGGGGGCGAGCAGGGGCGGTGCGCCGGTGACGAGCGCGACACGACGGCGAGGCAGCGCGTGGGCGCGCGCGCAGGAGGGTCAGGTGAACCACGGGCGGAGCACAGCAGCGGGGCCATGGCGGGGAGCAGCGGTAGGCGCGGGGCGAGCGGAGATGGCCACGGCAGCAGCGCGCGCGGGAGGACGGCGGGAGGAGCGTGGCCGTGCGCGGCCGTGGCGAGGTCGGCGAGGAGGTGGAGTGCGGCGGCGTCGATGGCCGCAGGAGGTTGCAGGAGCAGGGGAGAGGGGAAGGGGCGCGACCATGGGTGGCGTTGCGCGCGCAACCGACGGGGAAGAGCAGCAGTAGGGCGCGCAGTGGGGCAGCGCAGCTAGTAGCAGCAACAGGCAGCGGGTAGCGCGGGTGTAGGAAGCAGCGACTCGCAGGGGCGGCCAGGATGCGGCCGGACGGCAGCGGCGCAGGCGATCGACGGCGCTGGCGGCGCGGAGCAGAGCCGTGGCGCGAGCGCGGCCAGGCCACCATGGGGGGGAGGGGGTTTGGCACGGCGAGGTGCAACCAGCCGCGGGCAGGGGAGCGCCGGACGAGGCCGGTGCGGCATGGAGCGCGGTCGGTTGCGGGCGCACGCGGCCATGGGCGCGAGCGAGCGCGAGGAGGGGGCCGCGGGCGCGGGAGCTCATGGAGCCAACGAGCGGGCGACAGAGGAGCAACCGCAGGGGCGCTGAGGCGCGGCGGCGAGCGCGAGAGCGCGCGCGGAGGAGGAGCGGGGGCGCGCGCTGGAGCAGGGGAGCAGTGCGCGTCGATGAGACGGTGCGGACGACGCGGAAGCTCACCGCGGGAGCATGGGGTCTAGGAAACGGGGCACGGGGAGCGGCTTTGGGAGGAGGTCGAGGAGGACGGCGGGTCGACGGGGGGGGGGGGCAGGCCAACGATGGCGGCGTTCCGGGCGGCGAGGGCGGACCGTCTCCTCCCTCGATCCCGATCTAGTCGGGGAGAGATATTTTTGTGGGGGGGGGGAGTGGGGGTGTCGGTGGAGTAGTGGGGGGGAGTGAGGGGATAATGAGTAGGGTTGGGTGGCCGGCTAGGCCTGGTGGGTTGGCCCAGTTGGGCCTGTGGTCAGCTGGGCCGAAGCCCGGGGGGTTTCTCTTTTATATTTTTTTGTCTTTTGTCTTTCTATTTTTAACATTTTCTTTTATCTATTTTCTTTTACTGTTTTAATTCAACTTAAAATACTTAGGCACTTTATAAAAATGTGTTTATTACACCATAATTACATATGCAAATTATGGCACCGCCCGGACATTTTTATTTTAACTTTTGAAAACTTTTATTATTTAACTTTATTTTAAATTTGAATTTGGCTCGATTTTGAACTAACGGTAGATTAGCAACGGTAACCGTGGTGATGTGGCACCATTAGCGTGGATTTACTATAGCTTGATTACTCGGGCGTTACAAAACTCCTCCACTATAAGAAATCTCGTCCCGAGATTTAGGAGGTAGAAGGAAACAGTGCGGGGTATTCATCACGCAGGCGGTCCTCGCATTCCCAAGTGGCTTCATCTTCAGAGTGATGCGACCACTGGACCTTGAGGAATTTGATCGCTTTCTGACGTGTGCGGCGTTCAGCTTGGTTGAGAATGTGGACCGGATGCTCTTTATAGGAGAGGTCCTGTTGCAATTCGAGCAATTCATGATCCACTGGTCGGATTGGATCCTTGAAGCAACAGCGGAGTTGTGACACGTGGAACACATCGTGAACCTGAGAAAGGTTCGGCGGAAGCTCCAGTTGATATGCCACTTTTCCATGCCTTTCGAGAATAGTGAAGGGACCGATATAGCGAGGAGCTAGCTTGCCCTTGATCCCTAAGTGGTGAGCACCCTTCATTGGTGTAACTCGAAGATAAGCCTTTTCGCCAGGTTGATAGACCATGTCTTGGTGATGACGGTCATACTGACTTTTCTGACGTGACTGAGCAGTCTTGAGATTCTCACGAATAATGCGAACTTGTTCTTCGGCCTGTTGGATAATATCCGGACCGAAGAGTGGACGTTCCCCAGTTTCTGACCAGTTTAGAGGGGTCCGACACTTTCGTCCATATAACACTTCAAAGGGGGACATCTTCAGACTAGCTTGATAGCTATTATTATAAGAGAACTCGACATATGGAAGAGATTCCTCCCATTTCTTGCCGAAGGAAACTACACAAGCTCGAAGCATGTCTTCGAGAACTTGGTTGACACGTTCAACCTGCCCTTGCGACTGAGGATGAAAAGCAGTACTGAACGACAGATGAGTTCCCATAGCTTCTTGGAAACTTGCCCAGAATCTTGAAGTGAATAAGCTGCCACGGTCTGAACTGATAACCAGTGGAATACCATGAAGTGAAACAATTCTGGACATGTAGAGAGTTGCAAGCTGACTAGCAGTGATTGTTTCTTTGACCGCCAGAAAATGTGCAACTTTAGAAAGCCGGTCGATGAAGACAAGAATAGCATCATTACCTTTCTACGATTTGGGAAATCTAGTGACGAAGTCCATTTCAACATGGCCCCATTTCCATTCAGGAATAGAGATAGGTTGCAGAGTTCCAGAAGGCCTTTGATGCTCTGCTTTGATACGACGGCAAATGTCACACTCAGCAACATAACGAGCAATGTCCTGCTTCATATTAGACCACCAGAATCTCTGTCGGATGTCCTGGTACATCTTTGTACTACCGGGATGAATAGACAAAGGCGTATCATGAGCTTCTTTCATAACCTTTTTAGTCTGATCCAGGTTTTTCCTCGAACGTGGTATCACTAGGCAGCCTTTGAAGTACAAGGCGCCGTCGTCGGCGATAGTGAAGAATGAGGGCTTTCCTCCTGCTAGATTGCATTTAATCTTATGGACTTCCGAGTCATAACCTTGAATTGTCTTTATACCATCTACGAGATCTGGTACGACGGCCAGGGTATTTAGAGAACCCTTAGCAACAACACGAAGATTCATCTTCTGAAACTCTGGGGGAGGTGGGGCAAGTGCTCCAGGAGGAATAATATGAAGGTTCAGCCTTCTAAATTCTTCGACAAGTGAGGGCTGAACTTTGTGAACCTGGAGGTGGTTGCAGTAAGACTTGCGGCTCAAGGCATCAGCCATTACATTAGCCTTGCCGGGGGTATAGGATATACCCACGTCAAAGTCTGCAACAGTCTCCATCCATCTCTGCTGACGGAGGTTCAGATCTGGCTGGGTAAACAGATACTTCAGACTTTGGTGGTCAGTGAAGATCTCGCAACGATTACCGAGAAGGTAATGTCGCCACTGCTTCAGTGCATGAATGACAGCAGCAAGCTCGAGGTCGTGAACTGGGTAGTTTTCTTCATGAGGGCGCAGTTGACGAGAGGCATAAGCAATCACTCTGCGCTCTTGCATTAGGACACAGCCTAATCCTTGACGGGAAGCATCGCAGTAAATGATGAAGTCCTTCTTAGTATCCGGTGGAGCAAGCACCGGGGCAGAAGTCAACTTGTCTTTGAGCACCTGGAAACTTTCCTGACACTTGTCTGTCCATTCGAACTTGACACCCTTATGCAACAGATTAGTCAGAGGCCTGGCAATCTTGGAGAAGTTCTCGATGAATCGACGGCAATAGTTGGCGAGACTGAGAAAAATTCGGACTTGCTTGACATTCTTCGGAGGAGTCCAATCGAGAATAGCTTGAACTCGTTTAGGGTTGATGACAATACCATCCTTGGAGATGACATGCCCAAGATAGGTTACTTCGGGGAGCCAGAATTCACACTTGGAATACTTAGCATACAGTTAATGCTCTCAAAGCTTTTCCAACACAAGACGAAGATGTTCAGCATGTTCTTCTTTGTTCTTGGAAAATACAAGGATATCGTCCAAATAAACCACGACGAACTTGTCGAGGTAATCCATGAATATGTAGTTCATCAGACGAGAGAAGGTGGCGGGAGCATTCGTTAAGCCGAATGACATGACGGTGTACTCATATGATCCATACCGAGTCACGAAGGCGGTCTTTGGGATATCCTCTTCACGAACACGGATCTGGTGGTAACACAACCTCAAGTCGAGTTTGGAGAACACTGATGAGCCAGCCAGTTGATCATAAAGATCATTGATCCGAGGAAGAGGATATTTATTCTGAATGGTAGCTTGGTTTATAGGACGGTAGTCTTGGACCAATCGGTTTGTCCCATCCTTCTTCTTAAAAAAGAGAGAAGGTGCTCCCCAAGGAGAGCAGCTAGGGCGAATGAAACCTTTGCTAAGAGATTTGTCGATTTCCTCCTTAAGCTCAGTGAGTTCATGCGGCGGCATCTTGTAGGGTCGTTTGGCTATAGGAGTGGTGCTTGGTTTCAAGTCGATGATGAATTCGACAGCTCTAGCAGGGGGAATCCCTGGAAGTTCTTCCGGAAAGACGTCTTGGAATTCACGAATGACGGGAATATTTTCAATGCCCTCGAGTGGTGCAGCTTTCAATGCATTCAAGGCATAAAGCCGTGCCTCGGCTTTCCGAACTAGATGAGCCTGGTAAGCAATTATTTCTTCAGAAGGGTGTAGCAGATGGACGGTCTTAGTAGCGCAAACTATAGAAGCAGTATGCGCTTTCAACCAATCCATTCCCAGAATGAGGTCGATGCTACAGGACTTCAGTACGATGGGAGAGGCAAGGAATTCCATTCCTTCAATTTCAACGGGAACGTTGTGACTAACCATAGAGGTTTGACATTGGCCCGCAGGAGTGTGCACCACGATCGCAGTGTTCATCTCTTCGTATTTAATGCCATGCATGAATGCAAACTCACCAGATATGAATGAATGTGATGCTCCTGTATCAAAGAAAACAGATGCTGGTACCGAATTTACGAGGAGTGTACCCATCACGGTAGCAGGCTGGTCTAGCACTTCATTGAGATCAACGTCGTTGGCCTGAACATGACCATAAGACTTGGCATTGTTGTTGCGAGGCTGGTTGTTTCCACGGCCAGCTGCGGGAAGGGCCAGTTGATTCTGATTCTGATTGCAGTCTCTGGCATGGTGACCTGGCTGACCACACTTGTAGCAGAGACCATTATTGGGTGTGGGAACATGAGCTTGGGGTGGTGGAGCTAGAAGCCTTGGCTGCCTAGTTGGTGGGGGAGGCAGACGTGGTGCAGCATAGGACTGCCTTTGAGCAGGTGCAGTTGGCTGGTACATGCTGTTGGGAATCCATATCCTACGCTTCTGCGAGGACGGGCCCGAAGATGAGCCCGTGTCACGGTTGTGCCTGTGAGAGCTCTGGTGTTCCTGCAGACCAGTTTCGACATTGATGGCCTTGTTCACCAGGGTGGCGAAATCAGCAAAGTCATGCACTAGAAGTGCGAGCTTGATGTCAGCTTGAAGGCCATCATGAAACTTCTCCTGTCTGCGTGCATCAGTTGCAATGTTCTCTTCAGCATAGCGAGACAAGTCAAGAAACTCCCGCTGATAAGCTTCGACAGTTTTGTTGCCCTGGGTGAGGTTGCGGAACTGACGCTTCTTACGGTCCATGACTCCCTGAGGAATGAAGCAAGCACGGAAAGCAGCTTGGAAGTCTGGCCAGGTGATGATTGTTCCAACCGGCAGGGTACGCCTGTGGCTGTCCCACCATTGAGCAGCGGGTCCCTTCAAGAAGAAGGAAGCAAAGGTGACATAGCTGTCAGGGGCTACATCAGCAGACTCCATCTCATAGGTGATATCACAGAGCCAGTCATCGGCATCTAGAGGCTGAGCTGAGATGCGGTACACAGTTGGGTTGAGACGCATGAAATCCTGCAGAGTCACTTGGGTTGGTTGCTGGTTCATATTGGGGCGAGGAAACTGAGCCATAATATTCTCCATGAACTGGCGATTCATCTCAAACTGTTGCATCATCCCAGCCATTTACTCAGGCGGGAATGGGGGAGGGTCACCACGACCACGACCACCTGGTCTAACCATCCTGCTAATATATAACAGGGGTGGTTCAGCATTGAGAATTTTCAAGGGCAAAAATCATTCATGATGAAAGATGCATAATGAAAGGAACAAGATAGATACTACATAGTAGTTGGCATATCTTACAAAAGAGATCATGCATAGAGTTCGGTACACATAGTTCAGTACATAGGCTAAGAACATCATAGGCGGCACGCAGGCTCACGGCGAATGCATCTAACACTAACAAGCAAGCCTACATCAGTCCCAGGAGGAACTGTGGAGGTAGGTGTAGCCTGACAGCTGATAGTGACGTGAAGGGAAGTCCTCCACGCGAGTAGCCTAGGGTCCACGGATACTCTAGTGCAGAACCCGATGCGCAGGTGGCAGGAGAGGACCAAGTGCGGGAGAGTAGCCTCCCACATCTGGCCAGTCGACGCCCTGGGGCATCACGGTCCTGGAAGGGTACATCGCAGAACGCGACAGACCACCAGATCGGACAGAGGGGTGCAACAGCATCAGAGCACGGTACAGGTGCCGACGGGTGGTGTACAACTCGTGGCGAAGAGCTCGGTTAGCTCTATCTAGCCCATCAACATGCAGAACCAGGTTTTGATGGTAGAAGGGCTCTTGGGTGACAGTGGAGTAGGCAGCAGTGTAGTATCCCTCCGCACCAACATCGGATGTGATAGCAATGTGCCTGAAGGGGGAGGTATCCAACTCTCGATACACTCCACGAAGACGTGTCAGAGCAGCATAAGCAGCATCATGGACCGCCATGTCGATAGTCACTCAAACACCATGAGCAGTGTGCCACACGGTAGTGGAGTCATACTCCCGAGAGTAGAGGTGGACGATGACACGGTACTACTCCTGGTTGAAGTCCTGGTACTCCTCGTAGATGGTGTACTCAGGGTGCCAGCGATAACCCAGATAGGTCATCATCTCAACCAACACAGCAGGTGATCCTGAGGCTGTTGGGGAACGTAGTAATTTCAAAAAATTTCCTACGCACACGCAAGATCATGGTGATGCATAGCAACGAGAGGAGGAGAGTGTGATCTACGTACCCTTGTAGATCGACAACGGAAGCGTTGATTTTGGTTGATGTAGTCGTATGTTTCCACGGCCCGACCGATCAAGCACCGAAACTACGGCACCTCCGAGTTTTAGCACACGTTCAGCTCGATGACGATCCCCGGACTCCGATCCAGCAAAGTGTCAGGGAAGAGTTCCGTTAGCACGACGGCGTGGTTACGATCTTGATGTACTATCGTCGCAGGGCTTCGCCTAAGCACCGCTACAATGTTATCGAGGATTATGGTGGAAGGGGGCACCGCACACGGCTAAGAATATGATCACGTGGATCAACTTGTGTGTCTAGGGGTGCCCCTTGCCTCCGTATATAAAGGATCCAAGGGGGGGGGTGCGGCCGGCCCTAGTAGGAGGCGCGCAGGAGGAGTCCTACTCCTACCGGGAGTAGGACTCCCCTCCCTTTCCTTGTCCAAGTAGGAGAGGGGGAAGGAGAGAAGGAAAAAGGGGGGGGCGCCGCCCCTCCCTCCTTGTCCAATTCGGACTAGGGGGAGAGGGGGCGCGCGGCCTGCCCTGGCAGCCCCTCCTCTTCTCCACTTTAGGCCCATGAGGCCCATTAACCCCCCCGGGGGTTCCGGTAACCTCCCGGTGCTCCGATTTTATCCGAAACTTCACTGGAACACTTCCGGTGTCCGAATATAGCCGTCCAATATATCAATCTTTATGTCTTGACCATTTCGAGACTCCTCGTCATGTCCGTGATCACATCCGGGACTCCGAACTAACTTCGGTACATCAAAACTCATAAACTCATAATATAACTGTCATCGAAACCTTAAGCGTGCGGACCCTACGGGTTCGAGAACAATGTAGACATGACCGAGACACGTCTCCGGTCAATAACCAATAGCGGAACCTGGATGCTCATATTGGCTCCTACATATTCTATGAAGATCTTTATCGGTCAGACCGCATAACAACATACGTTGTTCCCTTTGTCATTGGTATGTTACTTGCCCGAGATTCGATCGTCGGTATCTCAATACCTAGTTCAATCTCGTTACCGGCAAGTCTCTTTACTCGTTTCGTAATACATCATCTTGCAACTAACTCATTAGTTGTAATGCTTGCAAGGCTTATGTGATGTGCATTACCGAGAGGGCCCAGAGATACCTCTCTGACATTCGGAGTGACAAATCCTAATCTCGAAATACGCCAACCCAACATGTACTTTTGGAGACACCTGTAGAGCACCTTTATAATCACCCATTTACGTTGTGACGTTTGGTAGCACACAAAGTGTTCCTCCGGCAAACGGGAGTTGCATAATCTCATAGTCAGAGGAACATGTATAAGTCATGAAGAAGGCAATAACAACATACTAAACGATCGGGTGCTAAGATAATGGAATGGGTCATGTCAATCAGATCATTCACCTAATGATGTGATCTCGTTAATCAAATAACAACTCTTTGTCCATGGTTAGGAAACATAACCATCTTTGATTAACGAGCTAGTCAAGTAGAGGCATACTAGTGACACTCTGTTTGTCTATGTATTCACACATGTATTATGTTTCCGGTTAATACAATTCTAGCATGAATAATAAACATTTATCATGATATAAGGAAATAAATAATAACTTTATTATTGCCTCTAGGGCATATTTCCTTCAGTCTCCCACTTGCACTAGAGTCAATAATCTAGATTACACAGTAATGATTCTAACACCCATGGAGCCTTGGTGTTGATCATGTTTTGCTCGTGGAAGAGGCTTAGTCAACGGGTCTGCAACATTCAGATCCGTATGTATCTTGCAAATCTCTATGTCTCCCACCTGGACTAGATCCTGGATGGAATTGAAGCATCTCTTGATGTGCTTGGTTCTCTTGTGAAATCTGGATTCCTTTGCCAAGGCAATTGCACCAGTATTGTCACAAAAGATTTTCATTGGACCCGATGCACTAGGTATGACACCTAGATCGGATATGAACTCCTTCATCCAGACTCCTTCATTTGCTGCTTCCGAAGCAGCTATGTACTCCGCTTCACATGTAGATCCCGCTACAACGCTTTGTTTAGAACTGCACCAACTGACAGCTCCACCGTTTAATGTAAACACGTATCCGGTTTGCGATTTAGAATCGTCCAGATCAGTGTCAAAGCTTGCATCAATGTAACCTTTTACGATGAGCTCTTTGTCACCTCCATATATGAGAAACATATCCTTAGTCCTTTTCAGGTATTTTAGGATGTTCTTGACCGCTATCCAGTGATCCACTCCTGGATCACTTTGGTACCTCCCTGCTAGACTTATAGCAAGGCACACATCAGGTCTGGTACACAGCATTGCATACATGATAGAGCCTATGGCTGAAGCATAGGGAACATCTTTCATTTTTTCTCTATCTTCTGCAGTGGTCGGGCATTGAGTCTTACTCAACTTCACACCTTGTAACACAGGCAAGAACCCTTTCTTTGCTTGATCCATTTTGAACTTCTTCAAAACTTTGTCAAGGTATGTGCTTTGTGAAAGTCCAATTAAGCGTCTTGATCTATCTCTATAGATCTTAATGCCTAATATGTAAGCAGCTTCACCGAGGTCTTTCATTGAAAAACTCTTATTCAAGTATCCCTTTATGCTATCCAGAAATTCTATATCATTTCCAATTAGTAATATGTCATCCACATATAATATCAGAAATGCTACAGAGCTCCCACTCACCTTCCTGTAAATACAGGCTTCTACAAAAGTCTGTATAAAACCAAATGCTTTGATCACACTATCAAAGCGTTTATTCCAACTCCGAGAGGCTTGCACCAGTCCATAAATGGATCGCTGGAGCTTGCACACTTTGTTAGCTCCCTTTGGATCGACAAAACCTTCTGGTTGCATCATATACAATTCTTCTTCTAGAAATCCATTCAGGAATGCAGTTTTGACATCCATCTGCCAAATTTCATAATCATAAAATGCGGCAATTGCTAACATGATTCGGACAGACTTAAGCATCGCTACGGGTGAGAAGGTCTCATCGTAGTCAATCCCTTGAACTTGCCGAAAACCTTTTGCGACAAGTCGAGCTTTATAAACAGTAATATTACCGTCAGCGTCAGTCTTCTTCTTGAAGATCCATTTATTCTCAATTGCTTGCCGATCATCGGGCAAGTCAACCAAAGTCCATACTTTGTCCTCATACATGGATCCCATCTCAGATTTCATGGCTTCAAGCCATTTTGCGGAATCTGGGCTCACCATCGCTTCTTCATAGTTCGTAGGTTCATCATGATCTAGTAGCATGACTTCCAGAACAGGATTAGCGTACCACTCTGGCGTGGATCTCACTCTAGTTGATCTACGAGGTTCAGTAGTATCTTGTTCTGAAGTTTCATGATCATCATCATTAGCTTCCTCACTAACTGGTGTAGGTGTCACAGAAACAGGTTTCTGTGATGTACTACTTTCCAATAAGGGAGTAGGTACAGTTACCTCGTCAAGTTCTACTTTCCTCCCACTCACTTCTTTCGAGAGAAACTCCTTCTCCAGAAAGTTTCCGAATTTAGCAAGAAAAGTCTTGCCTTTGGATCTGTGATAGAAGGTGTATCCAATAGTCTCCTTTGGATATCCTATGAAGACACATTTCTCCGATTTGGGTTCGAGCTTATCAGGTTGAAGCTTTTTCACATAAGCATCGCATCCCCAAACTTTCAGAAACGACAACTTTGGTTTCTTGCCAAACCATAGTTCATAAGGCGTCGTCTCAACGGATTTTGATGGTGCCCTATTTAACGTGAATGCGGCCGTCTCCAAAGCATAACCCCAAAACGATAGCGGTAAATCAGTAAGAGACATCATAGATCGCACCATATCTAGTAAAGTACGATTACGACGTTCGGACACACCATTACGCTATGGTGTTCCAGGTGGCGTGAGTTGCGAAACTATTCCGCATTGTTTCAAATATACACCAAACTCGTAACTCAAATATTCTCCTCCACGATCAGATCGTAGAAACTTTATTTTCTTGTTACGATGATTTTCAACTTCACTCTGAAATTCTTTGAACTTTTCAAACGTTTCAGACTTATGTTTCATTAAGTAGATATACCCATATCTGCTTAAGTCATCTGTGAAGGTGAGAAAATAACGATATCCGCCACGAGCTTCAATATTCATCGGACCACATACATCTATATGTATGATTTCCAACAAATCTGTTGCTCTCTCCATAGTACCGGAGAATGGTGTTTTAGTCATCTTGCCCATGAGGCACGGTTCGCAAGTACCAAGTGATTCATAATCAAGTGGTTCCAAAAGTCCATCAGTATGGAGTTTCTTCATGCGCTTTACATCGATATGACCTAAACGGCAGTGCCACAAATAAGTTGCACTATCATTATCAACTCTGTATCTTTTGGCTTCAACACTATGAATATGTGTGTCACTACTATCGAGATTCAATAAAAATAGACCACTCTTTAAGGGTGCATGACCATAAAAGATATTATTCATATAAATAGAACAACCATTATTCTCAGATTTAAATGAATAACCATCTCGCATCAAACAAGATCCAGATATAATGTTCATGCTTAACGCTGGCACCAAATAACAATTATTTAGGTCTAATATTAATCCCGAAGGTAGATGTAGAGGTAGCGTGCCGACTGCGATCACATCGACTTTGGAACCGTTTCCCACGCGCATCGTCACCTAGTCCTTAGCCAATCTTCGCTTAATCCGTAGTCCCTGTTTCGAGTTGCAAATATTAGCAACAGAACCAGTATCAAATACCCAGGTGCTACTGCGAGCATTAGTAAGGTACACATCAATAACATGTATATCACATATACCTTTTTCACCTTGCCATCCTTCTTATCCGCCAAATACTTGGGGCAGTTCCGCTTCCAGTGACCAGTCTGCTTGCAGTAGAAGCACTCAGTTTCAGGCTTAGGTCCAGGTTTGGGTTTCTTCTCTTGAGTAGCAACTTGCTTGCTGTTCTTTTTGAAGTTCCCCTTCTTCTTCCCTTTGCCCTTTTTCTTGAAACTAGTGGTCTTGTTGACCATCAAAACTTGATGCTCTTTCTTGATTTCTACCTCCGCAGCTTTCAGCATTGCGAAGAGCTCAGGAATAGTCTTATTCATCTCTTGCATATTATAGTTCATCACGAAGCTCTTGTAGATTGGTGGCAGTGATTGGAGAATTCTGTCAATGACGCAATCATCTGGAAGATTAACTCCCAATTGAATCAAGTGATTATTATACCCAGACATTTTGAGTATATGCTCACTGACAGAACTGTTCTCCTCCATCTTGCAGCTATAGAACTTATTGGAGACTTCATATCTCTCAATCCGGGCATTTGCTTGAAATATTAACTTCAACTCCTGGAACATCTCATATGCTCCATGACGTTCAAAACGTCGTTGAAGTCCCGATTCTAAGCCGTAAAGCATGGCACACTGAACTATCGAGTAGTCATCAGCTTTGCTCTGCCAGACGTTCATAACATCTGGTGTTGCTCCAGCAGCAGGCCTGGCACCCAGCGGTGCTTCCATGACGTAATTCTTCTGTGCAGCAATGAGGATAATCCTCAAGTTACGGACCCAGTCCGTGTAATTGCTACCATCATCTTTCAACTTTGCATTCTCAAGGAACGCATTAAAATTCAACGGAACAACAGCACGAGCCATCTATCTACAATCAAGCATAAACAAGCAAGATACTATCAGGTACTAAGTTTCATGATAAATTTAGGTTCAATTAATTTACTTAAAGAACTCCCACTTAGATAGACATCCCTCTAATCCTCTAAGTGATTACGTGATCCAAATCAACTAAACCATGTCCGATCATCACGTGAGATGGAGTAGTTTCATTGGTGAACATCACTATGTTGATCATATCTACTATATGATTCACGCTCGACCTTTCGGTCTCCGTGTTCCGAGGCCATATCTGTATATGCTTGGCTCGTCAAGTATAACCTGAGTATTCCGCGTGTGCAACTGTTTTGCACCCGTTGTATTTGAACGTAGAGCCTATCACACCCGATCATCACGTGGTGTCTCAGCACGAAGAACTTTTGCAACGGTGCATACTCAGGGAGAACACTTCTTGATAATTAGTGAGAGATCATCTTATAATGCTACCGTCAATCAAAGCAAGATAAGATGCATAAAAGATAAACATCACATGCAATCAATATAAGTGATATGATATGGCCATCATCATCTTGTGCTTGTGATCTCCATCTTCGAAGCACTGTCGTGATCACCATCGTCACCGGCGCGACATCTTGATCTCCATCGTAGCATCGTTGTCGTCTCGCCAATCTTATGCTTCCATGACTATCGCTACCGCTTAGTGATAAAGTAAAGCATTACAGCGCGATTGCATTGCATACAATAAAGCGATAACCATATGGCTCCTGCCAGTTGCCGATAACTCGGTTACAAAACATGATCATCTCATACAATAAAATTTAGCATCATGTCTTGACCATATCACATCACAACATGCCCTGCAAAAACAAGTTAGACGTCCTCTACTTTGTTTGTTGCAAGTTTTACGTGGCTGCTACGGGCTTAAGCAAGAACCAATCTTACCTACGCATCAAAACCACAACGATAGTTTGTCAAGTTGGTGCTGTTTTAACCTTCGCAAGGACCGGGCGTAGCCACACTCGGTTCAACTAAAGTTGGAGAAACTGTCACCCGCAAGCCACCTCTGTGCAAAGCACGTCGGGAGAACTGGTCTCGCGTAAGCGTACGCGTAATGTCGGTCCGGGCCGCTTCATCCAACAATACCGCCGAACCAAAGTATGACATGCTGGTAAGCAGTATGACTTATATCGCCCACAACTCACTTGTGTTCTACTCGTGCATATAACATCAACATATAAAACCTAGGATCTGATACCACTGTTGGGGAACATAGTAATTTCAAAAAATTTCCTACGCACACGCAAGATCATGGTGATGCATAGCAACGAGAGGAGGAGAGTGTGATCTACGTACCCTTGTAGATCGACAACGGAAGCATTGATTTTGGTTGATGTAGTCGTACGTCTCCACGGCTCGACCGATCAAGCACCGAAACTACGGCACCTCCGAGTTTTAGCACACGTTCAGCTCGATGACGATCCCCGGACTCCGATCCAGCAAAGTGTCGGGGAAGAGTTCCGTCAGCACGACGGCGTTGTGACGATCTTGATGTACTATCGTCGCAGGGCTTCGCCTAAGCACCGCTACAATGTTATCGAGGATTATGGTGGAAGGGGGCATCGCACATGGCTAAGAATATGATCACGTGGATCAACTTGTGTGTCTAGGGGTGCCCCTTGCCTCCGTATATAAAGGATCCAAGGGGGGGTGCGGCCGGCCCTAGTAGGAGGCGCGCAGGAGGAGTCCTACTCCTACCGGGAGTAGGACTCCCCTCCCTTTCCTTGTCCAAGTAGGAGAGGGGGAAGGAGAGAAGGAAAAAAGGGGGGGGGGCGCCGCCCCTCCCTCCTTGTCCAATTCGGACTAGGGGGAGAGGGGGCGCGCGGCCTGCCCTGGCAGCCCCTCCTCTTCTCCACTTTAGGCCCATGAGGCCCATTAACCCCCCGGGGGGTTCCGCTAACCTCCCGGTGCTCCGGTTTTATCTGAAACTTCACCGGAACACTTCCGGTGTCCGAATATAGCCGTCCAATATATCAATCTTCATGTCTCGACCATTTCGAGACTCCTCGTCATGTCCGTGATCACATCCGGGACTCCGAACTAACTTCGGTACATCAAAACTCATAAACTCATAATATAACTATCATCAAAACCTTAAGCATGCGGACCCTACGGGTTCGAGAACAATGTAGACATGACCGAGACACGTCTCCGGTCAATAACCAATAGCGGAACCTGGATGCTCATATTGGCTCCTACATATTCTACGAAGATCTTTATCGGTCAGACCGCATAACAACATACGTTGTTCCCTTTGTCATTGGTATGTTACTTGCCCGAGATTCGATCGTCGGTATCTCAATACCTAGTTCAATCTCGTTACCGGCAAGTCTCTTTACTCGTTTCGTAATACATCATCTTGCAACTAACTCATTAGTTGTAATGCTTGCAAGGCTTATGTGATGTGCATTACCGAGAGGGCCCAGAGATACCTCTCCGACATTCGGAGTGACAAATCCTAATCTCGAAATACGGCAACCCAACATGTACTTTTGGAGACACCTGTAGAGCACCTTTATAATCACCCATTTACGTTGTGACGTTTGGTAGCACACAAAGTGTTCCTCTGGCAAACGGGAGTTGCATAATCTCATAGGCATAGGAACATGTATAAGTCATGAAGAAAGCGATAGCAACATACTAAACGATCGGGTGCTAAGCTAATGGAATGGGTCATGTCAATCAGATCATTCACCTAATGATGTGATCCCGTTAATCAAATAAAAACTCTTTGTCCATGGTTAGGAAACATAACCATCTTTGATTAACGAGCTAGTCAAGTAGAGGCATACTAGTGACACTTTGTTTGTCTATGTATTCACACATGTATTATGTTTCCGGTTAATACAATTCTAGCATGAATAATAAACATTTATCATGATATAAGGAAATAAATAATAACTTTATTATTGCCTCTAGGGCATATTTCCTTCAGAGGCACCAATGGCCGTCGTGTGGTGCACGACTTGTCTCATGGGTTCCATCTGAAAACAAAGATGTTTTCACAGGACTCAAATGACAATGTGAATAATGTCAAATACCACTCTAAAGAATAACTAGGGCTTATCCAACTTTAGGGTGAACGTGGTCACGGGATCCTAATGTTAGACTTAGTAAAATCGTTTAACCCGAGTAGGAGAGAGTTCAGAGTCCCAGAGTAAGGATCGAGGAGTAAAAGATCCTAATACCACCGAGATGGCGACGTGGGCCCGTAAGGCACACAACCATGTTAGTAAAAAAAACGTAATGTCTAGTCTCAACTTCAGCCAACGAGTGTGGAAGGGGAATTCCTACAGGCAGTCGGCTCTGATACCAACTTGTGACGCCCCCGATTCAATCGTACACTAATCATACGTGTACGATCAAGATCAGGGAATCACGGGAAGATATCACAACACAACTCTACAAATAAAAAAAAGTCATACAAGCATCATATTACAAGCCAGGGGCCTCGAGGGCTCGAATACAAGAGCTCGATCATAGATGAGTCAGCGGAAGCAACAATATCTGAGTACAGACAAAAGTTAAACAAGTTTGCCTTAAGAAGGCTAGCGCAAACTGGGATACAGATCGAAAGAGGCGCAGGCCTCCTGCCTGGGATCCTCCTAAACTACTCCTGGTCGCCGTCAGCGGGCTGCACGTAGTAGTAGGCACCTCCCGAGTAGTAGTACTCGTCATCGTCAGTGGCATCTAGCTCCTGGGCTCCAACGTCTGGTCGCAGCAATCGAGTATAGAAAGGGGGAAAAGAGGGAGCAAAGCAACCGTGAGTACTCATCCAAAGTACTCGCAAGCAAGGAGCTACACTACATATGTATGCATTGGTATCAAATGGATTAAGGGTATCATATGTGGACTGAACTGCAGAATGCCGGAATAAGAGGGGGATAGCTAGACCTTTCGAAGACTACGCTTCTGGCCTCCTCCATCTTGCAGCAGGAGAAGAGAGTAGATGGTAAGTTCACCAAGTAGCATCGTGTAGCATAATCCTACCCGGCGGTCCTCTCCTCGTCGCCCTGTTAGAGAGCGACCACCGGGTTGTATCTGGCACTTGGAAGGGTGTGTTTTATGAAGTATCCGGTTCTAGTTGTTATAAGGTCAAGGTACAACTCCAAGTCATCCTGTTACCGAAGATCACGTCTATTCGAATAGATTAACTTCCCTGCAGGGGTGCACCACATTTGCCAACACGCTCGATCCCCTTTGTCCGGACACACTTTTCTGGGTCATGCCCGGCCTCGGAAGATCAACACGTCGCAGCCCTACCTAGGAACAACAGAGAGGTCAGCACGCCAGTCTAAATCCTATGGCGCAGGGGTCTGGTCCCATCACCCTTTGCACACCTGCATGTTGCGAACGCGGCCGGAAGCAGAACTAGCCCCCTTAATACAAGAGCAGGCTTACGGTCCAATCCGGCGCGCGCCGCTCAGTCGCTGACGTCACGAAGGGTTCGGCTGATACCACGACGTCGAGTGCCCATAACTGTCCCCACGTAGATGGTTAGTGTGTATAGGCCAGTGGCCAGACTCAGATCAAATACCAAGATCTCGTTAAACATGTTATCTTGAAATAACCGCGAACGCCGACCAGTGCTAGGCCCACCTCTCTCCTAGGTGGTCTCAACCTGCCCTGTCGCTTCGCCACAAAGATCCACACAGAGGGCTGTCGGGAAAGTATGTCCTTCCAGCCCCCAATTCGTGAATCAACCGCGGTACTCCTCGAGCCGACCCGTCTTTTGTCACCACAAGTGGGACCCACCTGTTAGGTTGACCAGGTCAACTGCTGATATCATGCTGACGTCATGTTGGCGTCAGCAAACACTATTCTGGATAATGTTGAATTAAAATAATTAAATAAATCCTAAAAATGATTTAATCCTTTCAAAATTAATATAAAATAAACCGTAGCACGGATGAAAAAACTTTGTACATGAAAGTTGCTCAGAACGACGAGACAAATCCGGATACGCAGCCCCTTCGTCCGCCACGCATCCCTAGCATAGCGAACATGCAACTTTCCCCCTCCGGTTCATCTCTCCGAAAACGTGAAACACCAGGTCATTTTCCCGGATGTTTCCCCCTTCACCGGTACCACCTCATACCGCGTTAGGGCACACCTAACATCACGCTTTGTCATGTCATGCATCATCATGCATTTGTTTGCATTATATTTATTGTTTCTTCCCCCTCTTCTCTCGCTAGACACCAAGACCGATGCTGCTCCTACCCAGTACGACTATGGTGTTGACGACCCCTCTCTCTTGCCAGAGCAACCAGGCAAGCCCCCCCTGATCACCAGATATCGCCTACTCTCCTCTATACTGCTTGCATTAGAGTAGTGTAGCATGTTACTGCTTTCTGTTAATCCTATTCTATTGCATAGCTTGTCATTGTTGCTACAACTGTTGATACCTTACCTGCAATCCTAAATGCTTAGTATAGGATGCTAGATTATCATCAGTGGCCCTACATTCTTGTCTGTCTCCATGCTATATTATCGGGCCGTGATCACTTGGGAGGTGGTCACGGGTATATACTTATACATAATATATGATATTTGTGGTGAAAAAAGACGGGTCGGCTCGAGGAGTACCCACGGTTGATTCACGAATTGGGGGCTGGAAGGACATACTTTCCCGACAGGGCAGGTTGAGACCACCTAGGAGAGAGGTGGGCCTGGCCCTGGTCGGTGTTCGCGGTTATTTCAAGATAACACGTTTAACGAGATCTTGGTATTTGATATGAGTCTGGCCACTAGCCTATACGCACTAACCATCTACGCGGGGACAGTTATGGGCACTCGACGTCGTGGTATCAGCCGAAGCCTTCGTGACGTCAGCGACTGAGCGGCGCGTGCCGGATTGGACCGTAAGCCTGCTCTTGTTTTATGGGGGCTAGTTCTGCTTCCGGTCGCGTTCGCAACATGCAGGTGTGCAAAGGGCGATGGGCCCAGACCCCTGCGCCATAGGATTTAGACCGGCGTGCTGACCTCTCTGTTGTGACTAGGTAGGGCTGCGACATGTTGATCTTCCGAGGCCGGGCATGACCTAGAATAGTGTGTCCGGACAAAGGGGATCGAGCGTGTTGGGAAATGTGGTGCACCCCTGCAGGGAAGTTAATCTATTCAAATAGCCGTGATCTTCGGTAACAGAACAACTTGGAGTTGTACCTTGAAATTATGACAACTAGAACCGGATACTTAATAAAACACACCCTTCCAAGTGCCAGATACAACCCGGTGGTCGCTCTCTAATAGGGCGACGAGGAGAGGACCGCCGGGTAGGATTATGCTACACGATGCTACTTGGTGAACTTACCATCTACTCTCTTCTCCTGCTGCAAGATGGAGGTGGCCAGAAGCGTAGTCTTCGAAAGGACTAGCTATCCCCCTCTTATTCCGGCATTCTGCAGTTCAGTCCACATATGATACCCTTAATCCATTTGATACCAATGCATACATATGCAGTGTAGCTCCTTGCTTGCGAGTACTTTGGATGAGTACTCACGGTTGCTTTGCTCCCTCTTTTCCCCCTTTCTATACTTGATTGCTGCGACCAGACGTTGGAGCCCAGGAGCCAGACGGCACTGACGATGACGACTAATACTACTCGGGAGGTGCCTACTACTACGTGCAGCCCGCTGACGGCGACCAGGAGTAGTTTAGGAGGATCCCAGGCAGGAGGCCTGCACCTCTTTCGATCTGTATCCCAGTTTGTGCTAGCCTTCTTAAGGCAAACTTGTTTAACTTATGTCTGTACTCAGATATTGTTGCTTCCGCTGACTCGTCTATGATCAAGCTCTTGTATTCGAGCCCTCGAGGCCCCTGGCTTGTAATATGATGCTTCTATGACTTATTTTTATTTTTAGAGTTGTGTTGGGATATCTTCCAGTGAGTCCTTGTGTAACACCCCGGATGTAACCTACCTTATTTGTACTCAAACTCTTGCCGTTTACGACACTAAGTTATGTTATTTTCCTCGTTGTCGGGTTTTTGTCTCCGTGTGTTTTGTCTTTGTCATGCATCTCATATCATGTCATCATGTGCATTGCATCTGCATATGCGTTCGTCTCAAGTATCCGAGCATTTTCCCCGTTGTCCGTTTTGCATTCCGGCGCTCCTATGTCCTCTGGTGTCCCTTTCTACCTCTTTTCGTGTGTGGGTTTTAAACGTTTTAGGATTGGACCGAGACTTGTCATGCGGCCTTGGTTACTACCGGTAGACCGCCTGTCAAGTTTCATACCATTTGGACTTCGTTTGATAGTCCAACGGTTAACCGAGGCACCGAAAAGGCCTAGTGTGTGTTGCAGCCCAACACCCCTCCAATTTGGCCCAAAAACCCACCTAAACCTCCTCCATCATCTAGATCGTTCGATCACGATCGCGTGGCCGAAAACCGCACCTCCTTTGGAGCTTCCTACCTCCTCCTACCTCTATAAATAGCCCCTCCTCCGAAATCCCGGGTCTTCTTCCACCCTAACCCTAGTCCATCTACCTCGTCGCGAGCCGGACATGTCCGCCGTGCCGGACACCGCGTCCGCCGCCGCCCACGGCCACTGAGGCACCGCCACGTGGCACCGGCCGCTCTCTCCGCCGCCAGGCCCGCGCGGCCCGTTGCTGGCCCTCTGGAGCCCGCACGTCCATCGCGCCTCCTCGCCTGGCTCCTTGCCCGAGCCGCCCCGGTCCACCTCCGTGTCGGTGTCCGCGGGCCACCGCGCCGGCGACCACCACCTCGCCGACGACCACCGCTCTCCGCCAACCCGAGCCGAGCCGCTCCGCTCCGCCGTCGTCCTCCTCGCCGGCGAACGCCAAGTCCAGCAACATCTCCGGCGTCCTCCTCCGGCCACCTCTCCTCCGGCCGCCTCGATCTCCAGCGAGAAGAACTGTTCTGGCGAGCTCAAGTTCAACCTCGTAGTCTATGCGTTCTGGATCTGAGATCTAGACTCAGTTGACTTTTTCGTCCCTAACCCTAATTTTTTTTGCATACTTTGACATGCCATAACTTCCTCATCGTAGCTCCGATTCATGCGTGTAGCATATCAAAATGTTCGTCTCGACGGGTACATCATTTCATCTCGTTGCATCATTTTCATTTGAGCTCATCTTGATGCCCGAAATGCTGTTGGAAGAGGGCTATGTGATGATAGTTTCAGATCTGTTTCAGCAAATGCACTTTTGTCATTTTTGCCATGATTAATGTGTGCATGATATGATCCTGAGCTCTATATGTGTTTTGAAGTATGCCATGTTATCTTTACAGGGGTGTATGCCATGGATTTTTTTGATCTATGTGGCGACTAGCACAAACATGCAAAGTAGCTTACTCAATGATGCTGATTTCAGGGACTTAGAATTTCACTAAGTCCTTGCCCTGTCATTATTTTTATGCCATATGTTTATGTTGTTTCCTAGTGATCCGTGCCTCTTTTGAGCATGATCAGTAAGGATGTTTTGTAGATATTGTTGTGCTATATTCATCCATGTCTTTGTTTGCAATTATGGAGCACCCTAGCTTGAGTCAATCGAGATCTACTTTTGCTATAAAATGTTCATGGCAGATTATTAACATGTTTAGCAATTTTGCCGAGCTTGTTGTTGTTGATCCGTGCATCCTATGTTGTTGTTCTTGCCATGTCTAGCTTCTATGCCATGTCTCTTTGCTGGGTGTATTCTTAGTTTGTCATGCAATGCCTCGTAGTGAGTGCTTCGAGCTCGTAAACATGCCTACTCGTTATCTGTTTTGCCATGCTCCAGTTTTTCACTAAGTCTGAATCTGTTTATGTTTTTGCTATGTTCACATGCTTGCAATTGTATTTTCTGATCCCTTTTGGTTTATGGTCACTAAGGGCCTTTTGTTATGTGCTTTGAGTAGCTTCATTCCATGACTTGCTTTGCCATGATATGTTCCTGTAGCATGTAGTTATCATGCTCTAAACATTGCTTCCTGATGATAAATTCCTGACTTGCTATTAATTTCAGTAAGTCTGTAACCTGTTATCTTTTGCACTTTTACCATGCTTGTTTGAACCAGCTATTGAGTGAATTGGCCGTAGCTTAGTGTTCATATTTTGTCAAGCATCATGAGTGGATCCCTGCCATGTATTTTTTTGTCATGTTGGAGTGCTGTAGCATGTTGTTCTTGATGCATTTAGATGGTCTCGTGCTGATTATCGCAGACCGGTGCCATATTTGTTTTGCTTGCCATTTCCAAACCGTGCATCCGATTCCGGTGATCTTTATATCAATTTCGACCGAAATCAACTCACCTTTCTAGTGGCACTCTTGGTTTTCCAAGTTGACGCCAGGTTCAATCATTCCTTTCCAAATCTTGCATATGCATCACATATCGCATCCCGCATATCATACCATGTTTTTGCATCATGTTGTTTGTGCATTGCACGTGGTTGATTGTGTTCCTTTTGCTTGTTGTTCTCGCTTGGGTAGAGCCGGGAGACGAGTACGTGATCAAGGAGCCCGATGAGTATTCTTACGAGGATCAAGGCAACTCTAAGAACTTTGCAGGCAAGATGACCATACCCTCGAAATCACTTCTATCTTTGCTTGCTAGATGCTCGCTCTTTTGCTAAGCCTATGCTACGATACCTACCACTTGCTTATCATGCCTCCCGAATTGCCATGTCAAACCTCTAACCCACCATGTCCTAGCAAACCGTTGTTTGGCTATGTTACCGCTTTGCCCAGCCCCTCTTATAGCGTTGCTAGTTGCAGGTGAAGATTGGAGATCGTTCCTTGTTGGAACATGTTTATTGTTGGGATATCATAATATTATCTTTTTTATCTTAATGCACCTATATACTTGGTAAAGGGTGGAAGGCTCGGCCTTATGCCTGGTGTTTTGTTCCACTCTTGCCGCCCTAGTTTCCGTCGTATGCGTGTTATGTTCCCGGATTTTGCGTTCCTTACACGGTTGGGTTATAATGGGAACCCCTTGACACTTCGCCTTGAATAAAACTATTACAGCAATGCCCAACATTGGTTTTACCATTCGCCACCTAGCCTTTTCCCTTGGGTTTCGCGGACTCAAGGGTCATCTTTATTTTAACCCCCCGGGGCCAGTGCTTCTCTAAGTGTTGGTCCAACTGAGCGATGTCCGGGGCTACCAGGGGCAACTCTGGGCTGCCCTAGCCGACGTCTTGCTCATCTGGTGTGCCCTAGGAACAAGATATGTGCAGCTCCTATCGGGAATTGTCGACACATCTGGGTGGTGTTGCTGGTTTAGTTTTACCATTGTCGAGATGTCTTGTAACCGGGATGCCGAGTCTGATCGGATTGTCTTGGGAGAAGGAATATCCTTCGTTGACCGTGAGAGCTTGTGATGGGCTAAGTTGGGACTCCCCTGCAGGGATTTGAACTTTCAAAAGCCGTGCCCGCGGTTATGGGCAGATGGGAATTTGTTAATGTCCGGTTGTAGATAACCTGAAACTTAACTTAATTAAAATGCACCAACCGTGTGTGTAACCGTGATGGTCTCTTCTTGGCGGAGTCCGGGAAGTGAACACGGTGTTGGAGTAATGCTTGACGTAGGTTGTTCTAGGATCACTTCTTGATCATAGTTGTTCGACCGTGCCTTTGCCCTCTCTTCTCGCTCTCTTTTGCGCATATGTTAGCCACCAAATATGCTAGTCGCTTGCTGCAGCTCCACATCATACCTTTACCCTTCCTATAAGCTTAAATAGTCTTGATCGTGACGGTGTGAGATTTCTGAGTCCCCATGACTCATAGATTACTTCCAAAACCAGATGCAGGGACCGATGATACCGCTCCAGGTGATGCGATTGAGCTCAAGTGGGAGTTCGATGAAGACTCTCGTCGTTACTACGTGTCTTTTCCAGATGATCAGTAGTGGTGCCCAGTTGGGGCGATCGGGGACTATGTTGCATTTGGGGTTTATCTTCATTTTTGGTTCCGTAGTCGGACCTTGAGTGTATTTGGATGAATGTAATGACTTATTTATGCATTGTGTGACGTGGCGAGTGTAAGCCAACTATGTATCTTTTCCCTTATTGTATTACATGGGTTGTTTGCGAAGATTACCTCACTTGCGACATTGCTTTCAATGTAGTTATGCCTCTAAGTCGTGCTTCGACACGTGGGAGATATAGCCGCATCGAGGGCGTTACAAGTTGGTAATCAGAGCCTTCCCCGACCTTAGGAGCCCCCTGCTTGATCGAATCGCTAGCGTTGTTGAGTCTAGAAAAATGTTTTGAGTCATTTAGGATTATATATATATCAGAGAGTAGGATTCTTTTTACTCCTCAGTCCCTTCGTCACTCTGGTGAGGCATCCTGACGTTTTGACTCTTCTCTTCTCAAATTTCACTAAAAAAATTATGATCACGCGGGTATCTTGGAATCGTTTGGATGGTTTTGTGACGAGAACATTGTTCTTGGTGCCTCCTGACATTTAGGGGTTGTGGCAGTGTCCCGGGGAGTTGAGCTCCGAGGTGTTGTCGTCACAATTTTATCGTTGAGATTCTGGAATACCTGAGTTTCGCCGACATCGAAAATCTCTTTTATGCAGTTGTTGGTGAGATAACCTCGACGCCACCCAGTACTGGGGCAGGAGTTCGGGAGTATTGCCATAACTCATATAACAGATGCTTTTCGAAGGTTGAGGTAAATGATTTCTGAAGTTTTCTTGGTTATGTGTTGAAGGATGGATACATCTGGATGTAGGATTTGCTAGCTTTGGGTGAGATATTATGCTTCCCCTGTATCCCCAACACCTGATTGCATAACCGGAAAGGTTTGGGAGTTTCATAGGTGGGAATTCTTGTAGCTCTAGCTTTTCTTCCGCGGATATTTGGTTTGTGATTGGGTAATCCTCACCAAGTATTTGTTCTTGTCCGTACCTTGTTGTTTTATTCTTCTACCTCTATCTAAGTGGCTTCTCAATTTATGGAAATGTGACCATTTCAATTGGAATGCATTCTTCATTCTGTTCGGATGTGAATACTATATGTTGCAATTTTGATCCATTTGATTCAGCTTGAATATTTGTTTGTCAAGATGCTAACGGATGTCACCCTCTCCAGGATGGCTCCTCCAACGCGCATGACTCCGAATCCTGATCTGCCACCACCACCTCCACCTCTGGAGGCATGGCAAGCTGTGATGGCCACTACCAATGCAAACACGCAGCTGATCATGCAAATTCTGCAAGAGCGTAACCAAGGGAATCATGGCCATGGCAACAATCAGAATCAGTTTGCTACACTCAACCAGTTCCTTGCTAACCAGCCAAAGACCTTCAGCAACTGTGTCGAGGCCTCAGACGCTGATGATTGGCTCATGGATATCTGCAAGCATTTCGAGTGCAGCAACGTCAGGCCTGAGGACTTTGTCAAGTTTGCCTCCTTCCAACTCAACGACCAAGCTGCAGAATGGTTTCAGCAATACAAAGATTCCAGAGGAGGCCGTATGATTACTTGGGGTGAATTCCGTCAAGACTTCAAAGCTCATCACATTCCTCAGAGTGTTGTTGAGAGCAAGCGTGAGGAATTCCGCAACTTGAAGCAAGGCAGCTTGTCTGTTTACCAGTATAACATTCTGTTCCAGAGGCTTGCTCGTTTCACCAAGTAAGACGTCCCTGACGAGAGGAGCATGATTTATCAGTTCAGGGGTGGCCTCAGAGAAGATCTCCAACTAGCTCTCGTCCTTTTTGAGCCGAAGAAGTACGATGAGTTCTACAATATGGCAATGAAACAAGAGACTGCTCAACTAAAGTGCGATGCTTCCAAGAAGCAAGTCAGAGATGCAACTCCTGCTTCCTCAACTCAATTGGCTTCTAAGCAGTAAAAGTATTGGCTGCCTCCTCCTCCGTTCCGTCAGCCTTATCAGCAGAAGAGCAAAGGTGGCAATGGATCTTCCCACCCACCCAACCCAGGCTTTCAGAACAAGACTTCGTCTCAAGCTCCAAGATCAGGTGCTCTGTATCACCGTCCGCTCTCGGAGGTCACGTGCAACAAGTGTCAGCAGAAGGGTCTATGCCAACAAATGCTTCAATCAGAGGTGTCTTCCTCCTCCTCCTGTGAGATCTGCCAGCACTGCAGTGGTCAATCATAACCCCAAGTCTGCTAAGATCAACATGATGAATGCAGCTCAGGCAGAGGACTCGTTAGATGTGATTATGGGTAACCTTCATGTTAATGATATTCCTGCAAAAGTTCTTTTTGACACTGATGCATCTTTGTCATTTTTATCGAAGCCTTTTGCATCCATGCATGATGTGCATACTGTTGATTTGCCTAAGCCGATAGCGGTTTCTTCTCCGGGTTTGTTCATGAAAACCAAAATGATGTCTCCGGATGTTACTATCACGTTGGGCGACTATAAGTTTCTTTCTTCGCCAATGGTCCTTGGTAACTCGGATATCAATCTTATTCTTGGAATGGACTGGCTTTCTAAGCACAAGGCTCACCTTGATTGTGCTGCCAGGCAGATTCAATTGACTCATCCGTCTGAGGATGTAATTGTCTTTGCCGCAAGGGATGATACCATTCGACTGTTTTCTCTCAATGAGAAGGGCGAGCTGGATGCCATCTCTCAAATTCCAGTCGTTTGCGAATATCAAGATGTCTTTCCAAAAGAGCTTCCAGGAATGCCTCCGCACCGGCCAGTTGAATTCGTCATCGATCTTGAGCCTGGCACGGAACCTGTTTGCAAACGTCCATACAAGCTTGGACCTGAAGAGTTGAAGGAGCTGAAGAAACAACTCGATATTCAAGAGCGTAGGGGTCTCATCCGACCAAGTTCTTCTCCGTGGGGTTGTGGAGTTCTTTTTGTGAAGAAGAAGGATGGAACGGACCGACTTTGTGTCGACTATGGTCCATTGAACAAGAAGACCATAAAGAACAAGTACCCACTTCCCAACATCAATGAGCTGTTTGAACAACTCAAAGGTGCTCAAGTATTCTCCAAGCTTGATATCCGTACGGGCTATCATCAGATTCACATTCGTGAACAAGATATCCCTAAGACAGCATTCAGAACAAGCTATGGTTCATATGAATACACTGTCATGTCTTTTGGCCTCGTCAACGCTCCGCCAACATTCTCTCGCATGATGAATTTCATCTTCAACGCCTACACAAATGACTTCGTCTTGGTCTACCTCGATGACAGTTTGGTCTTTTCCAAGAACAAGGAGGATCATGCCAAGCACTTGCGTTTGGTGCTGGATAAACTCAGAGAACATCAGTTCTATGCCAAGTTTTCAAAGTGCGAGTTTTGGCTCGATGAGGTTCTCTACCTTGGACATATCATCTCTGCCAAGGGCATAGCGGTTAATCCTAAGAAGGTGTTTGCAATTGTGAATTGGGAACCACCTCAGAATGTGAAGCAACTCCGCAGCTTCCTTGGTCTCGCAAGCTATTGTCGAAGGTTCGTCGAGAACTTCTCAAAGATTGCGAAGCCTCTTTCCAACCTTATCTAGAAGCATGTAAAGTACGTCTGGTCTCCTGAATGTGACATCGCTTTCAACACCCTGAAAGAGAAGTTAGTCACTACTCCAGATCTGACTCCTCTTGATGAATCCAAACCGTTTGAGGTCTTCTGTGATGCTTCCTTTCAAGGTCTTGGTGCAGTGTTGATGCAAGAGAAGAAAGTTGTGGCCTATACCTCTCGCCAGTTGAAGCCTAATGAAAAGAACTACCCCACTCATGACCTCGAGTTGGCGGCAGTTGTGCATGCTCTTTTAACTTGGAGACATCTCTTATTGGGAAGAAAAGTGGACATCTTTACTGACCACAAGAGTCTCAAGTACGTCTTCACTCAGCCTAATCTTAACCTCAAGCGGACTCGTTGGGTCGAAATGATTCAACAGTATAATCCGAGTATTGAATATACTCCAGGCAAGGCCAATGTAATTGCTGACGCATTGAACAGGAAGGCTTAGTGCAACAGTCTGATTCTCAAGCCTTACCAACCCGAGCTTTGTGAAGCTTTCCGCAAACTCAACCTTCAAGTTGTTCCTCAAGGATTTCTGGCAAACCTCCAAGTCTCTCCTACTTTGGATCAGATTCGTGAGGCTCAACTTCTTGATGCTATGGTGAAGAAGGTGAAGATTGGGATTGCCAAGAGTTAACCTAATTACAAGTGCTATCGCCTTGATGACAAGGATACTCTATTCTTCGAGGATCGCATTGTTGTGCCTAAAGGTGATCTTCGTAAAGTCATTATGAACGAGGCTCACAATTCACTCCTCTCTATTCACCCTGGAAGTACAAAGATGTACCATGACCTCAAGCAGTCGTATTGATGGACTCGAATGAAGCGTGAGATTGCTCAGTTCGTGAATGAATGTGATGTCTGCAGAAGAGTGAAAGCAGAACACCAATGACCAGCTGGTCTCCTCCAACCTCTTGCCATTCCAGAATGGAAGTTTGACCACATTGAGGTGGACTTCATGACTGGATTTCCAAAGTCCAAGCATGGCAATGATGCTATCTTCGTTGTCATTGACAAACTCTTTAAAGTGGCTCATTTCCTTCCTATCAAAGAATCTATCACAGCAGCTCATTTGGCAGAGCTATATACCTCCCGGATTGTCTCTCTGCATGGCATTCCGCAGTTGATTTCTTCATATCGTGGCAGCATCTTCACCTCCAAGTTCTAGGATTCTTTTCAGAAGGCCATGGGCACCAACATTCGCTTCAGCACAGCTTTTCATCCTCAAACCAGTGGCCAAGTCGAGCGAGTAAATCAAATTCTCGAAGATATGCTCAGGGCTTGCGTCATCTCTTTCGGTATGAAGTGCGAAGATTGTCTTCCATATGCCGAGTTCTCCTACAACAACAGCTTCCAAGCGAGTTCGGACAAGGCCCCATTTGAGATTCTCTATGGCAAGAAGTGTTGTACTCCTCTTAACTGGTCAGAGACTGGTGAACGTCAACTTCTCGGCAATGACTTGATCACAGAGGCAGAAGAGATGTGCAAAGTCATTCGTGATAATCTCAAAGCCGCGCAATCGCGCCAGAAGAGTTACTATGGTAGCAAGCATCGTGACTTGGCTTTCGAGATCGGAGACCATGTCTACCTCCGCATCTCTCCAATGAAAGGTACTCGTCGCTTCGGTATCAAAGGGAAGTTTGCCCCTAGATACGTGGGTCCTTTCAAGATCGTCAGCAAAAGAGGCGATCTCGCCTATCAACTTGAGCTTCCCTCCAACTTTGCAAACGTGCACGACGTGTTTCACGTGTCTCAGCTCCGCAAGTGTTTCAAGACTCCTGACCGCACCGTCAACTTCGAAGACATTGATCTCCAAGAAGACCTGTCTTATCGTGAGCACCCCGTTGCTATTCTTCAAGAAACCGAGCGCAAGACTCGCAACAAGTCAATCAAATTCCTGAAAGTCAAGTGGTCACATCATTCCGACCGTGAAGCCACCTGGGAACGCGAGGATCACCTCTGTTCTGAGTAGTCGGAGTTTTTCCAGTCCTAGATCTCAGGACGAGATCCTTTCATAGTGGTGGAGTGTTGTAACACCCCGGATGTAACATACCTTATTTGTACTTAAACTCTTGCCGTTTCCGGCACTAAGTTATGTTATTTTCCTCGTTGTCGGGGTTTTGTCTCCGTGTGTTTTGTCTTTGTCATGCATCTCATATCATGTCATCATGTGCATTGCATTTGCATACGCATTCGTCTCATGTATCCGAGCATTTTCCCCGTTGTCCGTTTTGCATTCCGGCGCTCCTATGTCCTCTGGTGTCCCTTTCTACCTCTTTTCATGTGTGGGTGTTAAATGTTTTCGGATTGGACCGATACTTGTCATGCGGCTTTGGTTTACTACCGGTAGACCGCCTGTCAAGCTTCGTACCATTTGCACTTCGTTTGATACTCCAATGGTTAACCGAGGGACCGAAAAGGCCTCATGTGTGTTGCAGCCCAACACCCCTCCAATTTGGCCCAAAAACCCACCTAAGCCTCCTCCATCATGTAGATCGTTCAATCACGATCGCGTGGCCGAAAACCGCACCTCATTTGGAGCTTCCTAGCTCCTCCTACCTCTATAAATAGCCCCTCCTCCGAAATCCCGGGTCTTCTTCCACCCTAACCCTAGTCCATCTACCCCGTCGCGAGCCAGACATGTCTGCCGCGCCGCACACCGCGTCCGCCGCCGCCCGCGGCCACTGAGGCGCCGCCATGTGGCACCGGTCGCTCCCTCCGCCGCCAGGCCCGCGCGGCCCGTTGCTGGCCCTCTGGAGCACGCGCGTCCACCGCGCCTCCTCGTCTGGCTCCTCGCTCGAGCCGCCCCGGTCCGCCTCCGTGCTGGCATCCGCAGGCCACCGCGCCGGTGACCACCGCTCTCTGCCGACCCTAGCCGACGCCGCTCCACTCCGCCGTCGTCCTCCTCGCCGGCGAACGCCAAGTCCGGCGACATCTCGGGCGTCCTCCTCCGGCCACCTCTCCTCCGACCGCCTCGATCTCCAGCGAGAAGAACTATTCCGGCGAGCTCAAGTTCAACCTCGTAATCCGTGCGATCTGGACTGAGATCTAGATTCGGTTGACTTTTTCGTCCCTAACCCTATTTTTTTGCATACTTTGACATGCCATAACTTCCTCATCGTAGCTCCGATTCATGCGTGTAGCATATCAAAATGTTCGTCTCGACGGGTACATCATTTCATCTCGTTGCATCATTTTCATTTGAGCTCATCTTGATGCCCGGAATGCTGTTGGAAGAGGGATATGTGATGATAGTTTCAGATCTGTTTCAGCAAATGCACTTTTGTCATTTTTGCCATGATTAATGTGTGCATGATATGATCCTGAGCTCTATATGTGCTTTGAAGTATGACATGTTATCTTTACAGGGGTGTATGCCATGGATTTTTGTGATCTATGTGGCGACTAGCACAAGCATGCAAAGTAGCTTACTCAATGATGCTGATTTCAGGGACTTAGAATTTCACTAAGTCCTTGCCCTGTCATTATTTTTATGCCATATGTTTATGTTGCTTCCTAGTGATCCGTGCCTCTTTTGAGCATGATCAGTAAGGATGTTTTGTAGATATTGTTGTGCTCTATCCATCCATGTCTTTGTTTGCAATTATGGAGCACCCTAGCTTGAGTCAATCGAGCTCTACTTTTGCTATAAAATGTTCCTGGCAGATTGTTAACATGTTTAGCAATTTTGCCAAGCTTGTTGTTGTTGATCCGTGCATCCTATGTTGTTGTTCTTGCCATGTCTAGCTTCTATGCCATGTCTCTTTGCTGGGTGTATTCTTAGTTTGTCATGCAATGCCTCGTAGTGAGTGCATCAAGCTCGTAAACATGCCTACTCGTTATCTGTTTTGCCATGTTCCAGTTTTTCACTAAGTCTGAATCTGTTTATGTTTTTGCTATGTTCACGTGCTTGCAATTGTATTTTCTGATCCTTTTTGGTTTATGGTCACTAAGGGACTTTTGTTATATGATTTGAGTAGCTTCATGCCATGCCTTGCTTTGCCATGATATGTTCCTGTAGCATGTAGTTATCATGCTCTAAACATTGCTTCCTGATGATAAATTCCTGACTTGCTGTTAATTTCACCAAGTCTGTAACCTGTTATCTTTTGCACTCTTGCCATGCTTGTTTGAACCTGCTATTGAGTGAATTAGCCGTAGCTCAGTGTTCATCTTTTGTCAAGCATCATGAGTGGATCCCTGCCATATATTTTGTTGTCATGTTGGAGTGTTGTAGCATGTTGTTCTTGATGCATTTAGATGGTCTCGTGCTGATTATCGCAGACCGGTGCCATATTTGTTTTGCTTGCCATTTCCAAACCGTGCATCCGATTCCGGTGATCTTTATATTGATTTCGACCGAAATCAACTCACCTTTCCAATGGCACTCTTGGTTTTCCATGTTGAGGCCAGGTTCAATCATTCCTTTCCAAATCTTGCATATGCATCACATATCGCATCCCGCATATCATACCATGTTTTTGCATCATGTTGTTTGTGCATTGCACATGGTTGATTGTGTTCCTTTTGCTTGTTGTTCTTGCTTGGGTAGAGCCGGGAGACGAGTACGTGATCGAGGAGCCCATTGAGTACGCTTACAAGGATCAAGGCAACTCTGAGAACATTGCAGGCAAGATGACCATACCCTCGAAATCACATCTATCTTTGCTTGCTAGATGCTCGCTCTTTTGCTATGCTTATGCTACGATACCTACCACTTTATTATCATGCCTCCCCAATTGCCATGTCAAACCTCTAACCCACCATGTCCTAGCAAACCGTTGTTTGGCTATGTTACCGCTTTGCTCAGCCCCTCTTATAGCGTTGCTAGTTGCAGGTGAAGATTGGAGATCGTTCCTTGTTGGAACATGTTTATTGTTGGGATATCATAATATTATCTTGTTTATCTTAATGCACCTATATACTTGGTAAAGGGTGGAAGGCTCGGCCTTATGCCTGGTGTTTTGTTCCACTCTTGCCGCCCTAGTTTCCGTCATATCGGTGTTATGTTCCCGGATTTTGCATTCCTTACACGGTTGGATTATAATGGGAACCCCTTGACACTTCGCCTTGAATAAAACTCTTCCAGCAATGCCCAACATTGGTTTTACCATTCGCCACCTAGACTTTTCCCTTAGGTTTCGCGGACTCAAGGGTCATCTTTATTTTAAGCCCCCCGGGCCAGTGCTTCTCTAAGTGTTGGTCCAACTAAGCGATGTCCGGGGCTACCAGGGGCAACTCTGGGCTGGCCTACCCGACGTCTTGCTCATCCGGTGTGCCCTGAGAACGAGATATGTGCAACTCCTATCAGGAATTGTCGGCACATCTGGGTGGTGTTGCTGGTTTAGTTTTACCATTGTCGAGATGTCTTGTAACCGGGATGCCGAGTCTGATTGGATTGTCTTGGGAGAAGGAATATCCTTCGTTGACCGTGAGAGCTTGTGATGGGCTAAGTTGGGACTCCCCTGCAGGGATTTAAACTTTCGAAAGCCGTGCCCGCGGTTATGGGCAGATGGGAATTTGTTAATGGCCGGTTGTAGATAACCTGAAACTTAACTTTTTTAAAATGCACCAACGCGTGTGTAACTGTGATGGTCTCTTCTCGACGGAGTCCGGGAAGTGAACACGGTGTTGGAGTAATGCTTGACGTAGGTTGTTCTAGGATCACTTCTTGATCATAGTTGTTCGACCGTGCCTTTGCCCTCTCTTCTCGCTCTCTTTTGCGCATATGTTAGCCACCAAATATGCTAGTCACTTGCTGCAGCTCCACATCATACCTTTACCCTTCCTATAAGCTTAAATAGTCTTGATCGCGGCGGTGTGAGATTGCTGAGTCCCCGTGACTCACAGATTACTTCCAAAACCAGATGTAGGGACCGATGATACCGCTCCACGTGATGCGATTGAGCTCAAGTGGGAGTTCGATGAAGACTCTCGTCATTACTACATGTCTTTCCCAGATGATCAGTAGTGGTGCCCAGTTGGGGCGATCGGGGACTATGTTGCATTTGGGGTTTATCTTCATTTTTGGTTCCGTAGTCAGACCTTGAGTGTATTTGAATGAATGTAATGAATTATTTATGCATTGTGTGACGTGGCGAGTGTAAGCCAACTATGTATCTTTTCCCTTATTGTATTACATGGGTTGTTTGCGAAGATTACCTCACTTGCGACATTGCTTTCAATGCGGTTATGCCTCTAAGTCATGCTTCGACATGTGGGAGATATAGCCGCATCGAGGGCATTAAACCCTGATCTTGATCGTACACGTTTGCTTGTATGATTAATGTACGGTTAAATTGGGGGCATCACAATTGATGAATGCTTGTATTTATGATGTAGCTTGTGGCGAGTGTAAGCCTTTATCTTGTATTCTCATCTATTCAGTACATGGTATGTTGTAATGATATCCACCTTGCTATACGCTTGAAATGCGGTTGTGCCCCAATCATGAATTCATCACGTGATTGGGATAGAATCACATCTTGGGTGCTACAAGTTGGTATCATGGCCTTACGACCTTAGGAGCCCCCTTGATTGATCGAACCGCTGCCGTTGTTGAGTCTAGAAAAATATATTTTGAGTCTAGTTATAATGGAGAGTAGGAATTCTTTTTTACTCCTTATCCCCTTCGTCGCTCTAGTGATGACTCCTGACGTATATGTTTTGACTTCACTCTCCTCTTTTTCACTCAATTTTTTTAGGATCACGTGGGTATCTTGGAATCGGTCTGATATCATTGTGACGGGAATTCTGTCTTGGTGCCTGCTGACATTTAGGGTTGTGGCAGTGTCTTGGGGAGTTGAGCTCCAAGGTGTTTTCATCATAGTGCTTATCATTTCAGTTCCAGAATACCAGAGGTTGCCGACATCGAAAACGCTTCTATACTCTTTGTGGTGAGAGTAGTTTGATGACACCTAGTACCGGGGAGAGTGATCAGATGTATTGCCACATCTAGTATATCAGATGTTTTCGTGAAGGAAATATGCCCTAGAGGCAATAATAAAGTTGTTATTTATATTTCCTTATTTCATGATAGATGTTTATTATTCATGCTAGAATTGTATTAACCGAAAACTTAGTACATGTGTGAATACATAGACAAACAAAGTGTCACTAGTATGCCTCTACTTGACTAGCTCGTTGAATCAAAGATGGTTAAGTTTCCTAGCCATAGACATGAGTTGTCATTTGATTAACCGGATCACATCATAGAGAATGATGTGATTGACTTGACCCATCCGTCAGCTTAGCACGATGATCGTTTAGTTTGTTGCTATTGCTTTCTCCATAACTTATACATGTTCCTATGACTGTGAGATCATGCAAACCCCGGATACCGGAGGAACACTTAGTGTGCTATCAAACGTCACAACGTAACTGGGTGACTATAAAGATGCTCTACAGGTGTCTCCGATGGTGTTTGTTGAGTTCGCATAGATCGAGATTAGGATTTGTCACTCCGAGTATCGGTGAGGTATCTCTGAGCCCTCTCGATAATGCACATCCCTATAAGCCTTGCAAGCATTGTGACTAATGAGTTAGTTGCGGGATGATTCATTATGGAATGAGTAAAGAGATTTGCCGGTAACGAGATTGAACTAGGTATGAGGATACCGACGATCGAATCTCGGGCAAGTAACATACCGATGACAAAGGGAACAACGTATGTTGTTATGTGGTTTGACCGATAAAGATCTTCATAGAATATGTAGGAGCCAATATGAGCATCCAGGTTCCGCTATTGGTTATTGACCGGAGATGTGTCTCGGTCATGTCTACATAGTTCTCGAACCCGTAGGGTCCGCACGCTTAATGTTCGATGATGATTTGTATTATGGGTTATGTAATTTGATGACCGAAGTTTGTTCGGAGTCCCGGATGAGATCGGGGACATGACGAGGAGTCTTGAAATGGTCGAGAGGTAAAGATCGATATATTGGAAGGCTATATTCAAACATCGGAAAGGTTTCGAGTGATTCGGGTATTTTTCGGAGTACCCTAGAGTTATGGGAATTCGCAGGGAGAAGTATTGGGCCTTATTGGGCCATACAGGAATAGAAGAGGTAGGCCAAAGATACGGAGGTGCACGCCCCCCATGGGTCCGAATTGGACTAGGGGAAAGGGGGCGGCGCCCCCCTTGCCCTTTCCTACTCCCTCTCTCTTTCTCTCTTTCTTCTCTCCTACTCCGGAAAGGAAAAGGGGAATCCTACTAGGACTTTGGAGTCCTAGTAGGACTCCCCACACTTGGTGCACCCCCTCTAGGGCCGGCCTCCTCCTCCCCCTCCTTTATATATGTGGGAAGGGGACATCCCAAAGGCACAACAGACAATCTCTTAGCCGTGTGTGGTGCCCCCCTCCACAGTTACACACCTCGTTCATATCGTTCCAGTGCTTAGCCGAAGCCTTGCGCCGGTAGCTTCATCATCTACGTCACCATGCCGTCGTGCTGACGAAACTCTCCCTCGACCTCAGCTAGATCTAGAGTTCATGGGACGTCACCGAGTTGAACATGTGCAGATCGTGGAGGTGCCATACCTTCATTACTAGGATCGGTCGGATCATGAAGACGTATGACTACATCAACTGCGTTGTCATAACGCTTCCTCTTACGGTCTACGAGGGTACGTAGACAATACTCTCCCCTCTCGTTGCTATGCATCACCATGATCTTGCGTGTGCGTAGGAATTTTTTGAAATTACTGTGTTCCCCAACAGTGACATCCGAGCCAGGTCTATGCGTAGATGTTATATGCACGAGAGAACACAAAGGAGTTGTGGGCGTGGGTATATGCATATTGCTTGCCGTCACTAGTTGATTCTTGATTCAGCGGTATTGTTGGATGAAGTGGGTCAGACCGACAATACGCGTACACTTACGCGAGATTGGTTCTACCGACGTGCTTTGCACACAGGTGGATAGTGGGTGTCAGTTTCTCCAACTTTAGTTGAATCGGATTCAATGAACAGGGTTCTTTCTGAAGATCAAAAAAGCAATCACTATACTGCGTTGTGGTTTTTGATGCGTAGGTAAGAACGGTTCTTGCTCAGCCCGTAGCAGCCACGTAAAACTTGCAACAACAAAGTAGAGGACGTCTAACTTGTTTTTGCAGGTCATGTTGTGATGTGATATGGTCAAGACATGATGAGATATAAATTGTTGCATGAGATGATCATGTTTTGTTAAAGTTATCGGCAACTAGCAGGAGCCTTATGGTTGTCTCTTTATTACATAAGATGCAAGCGCCATATAATTTCTTTACTTTATCGCTATGCGATAGCAATAGTTGCAAAAGCAATAATTGGCGAGACAACCATGTGACGACACGTTGATAAAGATCAAGATGATGGAGATCATAGTGTCATGCCGATGACGATGGAGATCATGATGATACTTTGGAGATGGAGATCAAAAGCACAAGATGATGATGGCCATATCATGTCACATTTTTTGATTGCATATGATATTTATTTTTATGCATCTTATTTTTCTTAGTACGACAGTAGCATTATAAGATGATCTCTCACTAAATTTCAAGGTATAAGTGTAACATCCCAAATTTTCAATTTGAAATGTTATACATTAGATCATCATTGCATATCATAATTTCTTTGCTTTGGTTTTGATCCTAGAAATTCTACGCAACTCAAGGACCCACGGAGAGAGTTGGGGATTTCGTTATTCTCATATTTGAGTTTTCTCAAATTTTGAGAATAGGATCATTTGATTTTAATTATTTTATCATCAATTATTTCTATTACAAAAATATGAGACAGGGAATAAAATGACTTTCCCAAAATAAAGAAATATTGAGGATTTAATAATAAAATCAAATAAGATTTTATTTCGGAGTTTTTCGATATTTTATTTGAATTTTGGAAAAATGTGCGTTTTTCAAAATTGCATTTAGGCTCCTAATAAATGTTCACCCTGTGCGGCTTGATTTTAGAAGCCAGGGAAAATTTATTTCAGGATTTTTGGAGTCCGTTTAGTATTTCTTTTATTTGTCTTTCTGCGCGGAATTATTAAAAAAACATGAACCAACTTCGGGTCGTACCCGAGCGGGACTCCGCCTGGGGGCAACCTTTAAATAGCGCCGCCCCGAGCCGCCCCAGCCCATCAGCGCCGCCGCCAGCCCACCCGCGCCTGAAACCCTAACCGTAGCCGTGCGCCGCCGCCGCCGCCCCGCGCCGCCGACCGCTGCCGCCGCCGGAGCCTCGCCGGAGTTGCCGGGTAGTTTTTTTAGACACCGGTTTTTTCCCCGAAAAACCGTTCGGTTTTTCCAACGGTTTTGTTCATTTTTAGTTTCGGTTTTTTTAAATAAATCTGTTTTTTCGATTTATTTAAATAGTGAGCGTTCTCGTTCTAGCGAACGTTCGTCGTTTTTTTCTTTTTTCGGATTAAATCCGCGATTTTTCTGATCGCGATTCCTGATCCGATTTTCGTTTTAGTATAACTTCTCGCTCGTTTATCGGAATCAGGCGATTCAAGCGCCTGGAGTTTCGTCTCGAAACCCTCTATCCGTTTAACCAACTTAAACAAGTTTTTGCCACAGTAAAATTGCCGTAGATCCAGAAGAGTAAACGAAGCCTGTTTCTTTTGCCGTTTGACTTTCGTTGCTTCGTTTGATTTGATTCTTTTTGCCAACCGGAGTTCCTAAGTTGAACCTTCTGGTTAGATCTCTTATTTGAGTTTTACCTGTGCGTTAGTTGAGTACTTATTATATGCTTGTTTGTTTGTCTGCGATAGAATACCCGGAGTGCGCCGCCTGTTACTTCGAATCTCTAGGTTTCGCGGATCATCAGCAAGGCAAGTAACACTTTGATCATGCTTTCCAACTACCCAGTTTTATTGCATTAGATCAATCCTCAAACATTGCATGATTAGGATCTAATTAAATTGTGGGATGGGAAGTAGTTGAGGTAGTACCTATTACCTGTTGTATTATCAAACCTTTGGGAGTTACTCTACGTTTGCCTATTATGCCATGCTATGCTAGTAGACGTGGATTGGGTGAGTGATATCCATGACAGATGTGAGTTTGTTAATTAATGGTTTATCTAAGGTGGCAACTTAAATACACATCTGGGTGGATTGAGGTACCTGGGAATTCCAGAATTGTCTGTTTTTCTTTATGGACCGCCACCCAGGCCCAAAGGGATCATGAGATTTTTCATACTAGAAACTTCCGTGTGCAGCCACAAGCTATTATGGGCTCTAGCATAGTTGATTAAGTCGTGCGAACTCTTACAGGGTGGACTAGCAGATGTAGGGGAAAGTAGGTGTAATGGTCCATCCATCGTAAGGTGCTAGCGCTTCTGAAAGACTATGTCTCGGTCATCCGTTTCTCAAACACCGTGTAGTGCGAGAAACCAAACGGAGGCGATCGAGTCTTGTGGGGAAAAGTGCACAAACCTCTGCAGAGTATAAACTAATCATGGTTAGCCGTGTCCTCGGTTATGGACATCTTGAGTATCTAGTACTTGGATTATCATGTGAATCTCAACATGTTACTCTAAAATTTAATTTTGATGGGTTTTGTTTAATGATGATGCTTAATTGGGATTGAGAATGCTGTCAACCATTCTCAATGTTTAACAACTACCATGATAGTTAAATAAAATTTATTCCTTTGCACTAGGGAAAAATTGGCTTTACGCAAAACTGTAACCATAGAGCTTTCCACCAGCCAAATATGCATATAGTATAGCTGTTTCATTCCATTACTGTCCATGTGTTACTTTGCCAGCATATTCCATGTGCTGACCCGTTTCAGGCTGCAACGTTAATGTTGCAGACTTTTCAGACGACAATTAAGGAGTTTTAGGTCGTGGTTCTATACTCAGTGATGCCGTTGGAGTTGATGGACTCACTTATCTTCCAAGCCTTCCGCTGTTATCGTCATTAGATGGCCTTAAGCCATATTTATTGTAATAAGTTCTTTATTGAGACACACTCGATTTAATAAGTGTGTGATTGCTACTATGTTATAAATCCTTCAAGTACTGTGTGGTGTCAGCATTACTGATCCAGGGATGACACCTAAGCACAGAGATCAGACTGTTTGAGGTCTGGTCGGTACAAAGATGGTATCAGAGCACACGCTGACTGTAGGACACGACCACTAAGCTAAAGACCTAGATCACTATTCACTCTCTTCTCTTCTGACCTCTCACCTTTTCTACTCTTTAGGATGGCGGATGCAAGGAACAAGTTCACGCAACCGGATGGAGATACACCCTTTGGACGTCACATGAAGGAAGTCACTAGATACCTGAACATAGGAGTACCAAGCTTCACCGGAACCTACAACGCCACCTTACCTGAAGAAGAGCGCTGGATGATTCAAGTTCAAGTTCCAGGAAGGAAGTTCATGCCAGTCACTAAGCCCATAGAGTTTTCTTTTGATGCACCAACTTGGAGTCTAGGAAAGAGCATGGCAGCTCACATCGCCATGGGACGCATTGGAGAAGTCTACCGCAATGATCTCAAGGACACTATCTACCAGATTTGTGGGCGTCGAGATGAGCACTGGGAGATGATCAGCACCAGAAAGGATAGATCAATTGCAGCTTTTATCCAGGAATTAAACCAGCACATTCGACGTCAGGAGAACCAGATGTGCACCGACATGATAGACCTGAAGAAGGCAAGGACAAGAATCAAGGAACTGGAGGAAGAACTCAAGGCTACACGTGAAGATTATGAAGAAGAAATTGAAGTATTAGTGGATAAGAATGCCGACCTAACAATGAAGATCGGAATATTTATGGGAGGCCCTACACCAGTAGATGAAGACGAAGAACCCAAGGAGATTCGCCCAGAAGACTACATCATCATCGACGACACCGACTCGGACCCAGATGATAGCGATGATGACTATGTTGATGAAGCCGGAGCAGATATCATGGAGTCTGCAACTGAAGAATATTTCTAGTAGACCACCTCATCAGTAGTAGTAGTCCACCATGTAAATACAGTAGTCCGAGCACTTTTGTGATAGTTAGATCGATTGTATGCCCTTGTTTGATTGAATGAAGTGAATTGTTTGCTTTTTCCTCAAGTGCATATGGGTAGTGTTTTCTCTTTAGACCCCCTCTATTCTTAAATCTCTTCTTTTCTAAACCCTCAGATGCCTCCGAGACGTGACCCCGGATTTACCTTCCCACCGGAGCTCACTTAGTTGATCCAGCAGCAGAACACATTGATGCAGTTGCTAGTCCAGAATCAGAAACAGGGGAACAACAACCACAGCCCACCACCACCACCACCTGTTGATAATTTAGCCCGTTTTCTTAGGCTGAATCCGCCGGTGTTTTCCAGTAGCACCGAGCCGATAGTAGCAGATGATTAGCTCCGCAAGACAGCTAGAGAGTTGACCACAGCAAGATGCACGGATGCGGAGAAGGTGAAGTTTGCCGCACATCAGCTTGAAGGACCCGCAGCATCATGGTGGGAGAATTTCACAGCCACTTTCCCTGTCGACACTGTCACATGGGACCAGTTTCAGCAGGCTTTTCAAACTGCCCATGTTTCAGCAGGAGCTATGGCCTTGAAGAAGCGAGAGTTTCGCAACTTGCGCCAAGGAGGACGGACAGTTGGCCAGTATGTGGAGGACTTTAGTAAATTAGCACGTTATGCCCCAGATGACGTTGCTACAGATGCAGCTAAGCAGGAGAAGTTTCTGGAAGGACTGAATGATGAGTTGAGCATGCAGTTGATGGTAGCAACCTTCAACAACTACCAGGAGTTGGTAGATCGTGCTCTTATGATTGAAAGGAAGCAACAGCAAATTGAAAATCGCAAGAGGAAGTATGCACAAGGAAAGTACAATTCAGGAGCTCAGCAGAAGCCACGTTTTACCCCTAGACCAGGAGGACATTTTCAGCATACCCATGGAGGAGGTAGTTTGCACAACCACAATGGCACCAAGAATGGTAATGGTAATGGAGGAAGCAATGGCCAGAACCATACCAACCCATCAACCCCAGCCAAGAAAGACCTGAGCCAAGTCACTTTCTTTAAGTGTCAGAAGACCGGACATTATGCCAATGAATGTCCTGAAGGCCAGAATGGCAATGGAAGCTCTGGGAAGAATCCGAATCCTTTCAACAGGGGACAGGTGAACCACGTTAACGTGGAGGAGGTTGAAGAGCGTCCTGACGCAGTAAATGGTAAATTTTTGGTTAAGTCATTTACTGCACTCGTTCTTTTTGATACTGGTGCATCACATTCATACATATCAAGGGGATTTGTGGATAAGTATAACTTGCCCACTAAGGTTCTTAGAACACCTATGCTAGTAAGCTCACCAGGAGCGGAGTATATGGCCAGTCAAGGATGTTTCCAAGTGCCATTAAGTATAGGAAGGCATATTTTCCCAACGGATTTAATTATTCTGGAATCCCAAGGTTTGGATGTAATTCTCGGTATGGATTGGCTGTCGATGTATGGGGGAAACATCGATTGCACCAGTAAGACAATTTTGCTTACGACGCTAGAAGGAAGAAGGATCAAGTATGTATCCCGGCATGCACCAAATAGGACACAAGTAAATTCCTTATCAGGAGTTGTACAGGAGGAAGTACCAATGGTAAGGGATTTCCCTGATGTGTTTCCCGAAGAGTTGCCAGGCATGCCACCGGATAGAGATATTGAGTTTTTGATTGAGCTATTGCCAGGCACAGGGCCAATATCAAAGAGACCATACAGGATGCCCGCAAAGGATTTGGTGGAGATTAAGAAGCAGATTAAGGAGTTACTAGATAAAGGATATATTCGCCCAAGTTCGTCGCCTTGGGGATCACCAGTACTTCTAGTGGAGAAAAAGGATGGATCATTAAGGATGGTTGTTGATTATCGTGGGTTGAATGAAGTAACGATCAAGAACAAGTACCCACTACCAATGATCAATGATCTGTTTGATCGATTGCAAGGAGCTAAGGTATTTTCCAAGATCGATCTGCGATCAGGATACCACCAGTGAAGATTCGAGAACAGGATATACCTAAGACAGCTTTTACCATCATGTATGGGCTGTACGAGTATACCGTTATGTCATTTGGTCTGACTAACGCACCTGCCTATTTTATGAAAATGATGAACAAAGTGTTTATGGAGTTCTTGGATAAGTTTGTCGTGGTGTTCATTGATGATATTCTGGTTTACTCGAAGAATGAAGAGGAGCATAAGGAACATTTGCTTTTGGTTCTTGGAAAGCTCAGAGAACATCAACTATATGCCAAGTTTAGCAAATGTGAGTTTTGGTTGAAGGAAGTAGGATTCCTCGGATACGTTATATCCGGAGAAGGAATAGCAGTTGATCCCACTAAAGTTGATACCGTGACCAAGTGGGAGGCACCAACAACAGTTGGAGAGATCCGGAGTTTCCTTGGACTCGCAGGATACTACCAGAGATTTATTGAGAATTTCTCCAAAATTGCAAAACCTATGACGGAGTTGTTAAAGAAGGATACCAAGTTCACATGGATTGAGGAGTGTGAGGCTAGTTTCCAGGAGTTGAAGAAACGCTTGGTTACTTCACCAGTGTTGATTTTGCCGGACCAGACCAAGGATTATGAGGTGTATTGCGACGCTTCACGACGAGGACTCGGAGCAGTGCTTATGCAGGAAGGGAGAGTTGTTTCATATGCCTCACGACAACTGAAACCCCACGAATTGAATTATGCCACGCATGATTTGGAGTTAGCAGCCGTAGTGCATGCATTGAAAACATGGAGACATTTCCTCATTGGAAATCATTGTGAAGTGTACACGGATCACAAGAGTTTGAAATATATTTTCACACAGAAGGAGTTAAACCTCAGACAAAGGAGATGGTTGGAGCTCATCAAGGATTATGATATGAGATTGCATTACCATCCCGGAAAGGCTAATGTAGTAGCTGACGCATTGAGCCGTAAGAGCCATGTCAATACACTAATGACGGGAGAAATACCAAAGGTGTTAGCCGAGGATCTTCGTGAGCTATGTTTGGAAATAGTTCCGAGAGGCTATGTAGCAGCATTGGAGATTCAGTCAACTTTGATGGATAGCATCAGAGAAGCTCAGAAGACTGACAAGGAGATTGCCTCTATAAAGGAGAAAATGAGCGAAGGAAAGGCTAAAGGATTTCGTGAGGATGAGCACGACACCCTATGGTTGAAGACCGTGTTTATGTGCCCAATGACCCGGAGATCAGGAAGTTGATTCTGCAAGAGGCACACGATTCACCATATTCGATTCACCCAGGAAGTACCAAGATGTATTTGGATTTTAAGGATACCTTCTGGTGGACCGGAATGAAGAAAGATATTGCGGAGTATGTAGCGGTTTGTGACCTATGTCAGAGAGTAAAGGCAGAGCATCATAAGCCAACAGGATTGCTACAGCCATTGCCGATACCCGAATGGAAGTGGGATAAGTTAGGCATGGATTTTATCACGGGATTACCCAGGACTCGTTCAGGCTATGACTCGATTTGGGTTGTAGTTGATCGGTTGACGAAAGTAGCTCATTTCATCCCGGTAAAGACCACTTACACCAGTGCTAAGTTGGCAAAGATATACATGACCAGGATTGTATGCTTACATGGAGTTCCGAGGAGTATAGTATCAGATAGAGGAACCCAGTTTACCTCAAAGTTCTGGAATCAGTTGCACGAAACTTTGGGTACCAGGCTAGAGTTCAGCACAACTTTTCATCCACAGACAGATGGACAGACCGAGAGAGTCAATCAGATTTTGGAGGACATGCTGAGAGCTTGTGCGCTAGATTATGGATCTAGTTGGGACGACAATTTGCCATATGCAGAATTCTCTTACAACAACAACTATCAATCCAGTTTAAAGATGGCCCCTTTCGAAGCCTTGTACGGAAGGAGGTGCAGGACATCGTTGTCGTGGGATGAAGTTGGAGACCGCCAGTTGTTCGGGCCTGATTTGATTAAGGAGTCTGAACAGAAGGTGAAATTGATTCGCGATAGGCTCAAGGTAGCTCAATCTAGGCAGAAGAGTTATGCAGATTCAAAACGCAAGGAGACAGTTTACGAAGTCGGAGACAGAGTTTATCTTCGAGTATCCCCACTTCGGGGAATAAAGCGCTTTGGTGTTAAGGGAAAGTTAGTGCCACGATTTGCAGGACCATACCGAGTATTGGAACGTATGGGAGAAGTGGCCTACAAGTTGGAATTTCCCGAAGGATTGTCAGGAGTTCATGATGTGTTCCACATTTCTCAGCTGAAGAAGTGCCACGCGGAGATGGCTGACATACCCTTGAGAGACACAGTGCCATTGGAAGCAATTCAGTTGGATAACAATTTGACCTATGAGGAGAAACCAGTTAAGATTCTCGAGTTTGCCAGCCGAGTCACCCGCAGCAAGGTTATCAAGTTTTGTAAGGTTCAGTGGAGCCACCACACGGAGGATGAAGCCACCTGGGAGCGAGAGGAAGATTTGCTCAAGGACCACCCTCACCTATTTTCTAGCCAACCCGAATCTCGAGGGCGAGATTCATCTTAAGGGGGGTAGGTTTGTAACATCCCAAATTTTCAATTTGGAATGTTATACATTAGATCATCATTGCATATCATAATTTATTTGCTTTGGTTTTGATCCTAGAAATTCTACGCAACTCAAGGACCCACAGAGAGAGTTGGGGATTTCGTTATTTTCATATTTGAGTTTTCTCAAATTTTGAGAATAGGATCATTTGATTTTAATTATTTTATCATCAATCGTTTCTATTACAAAAATATGAGAGAGGGAATAAAATGACTTTCCCAAAATAAATAAATATTGAGGATTTAATAATAAAATCAAATAAAATTTTATTTCGGAGTTTTTCGATATTTTATTTGAATTTAGGAAAAATGTGCGTTTTTCAAAATTGCATTTAGGCCCCAAATAAATGTGCACCTTGTGCGGCTTGATTTTAGAAGCCGGGGAAAATTTATTTCGGGATTTTTGGAGTCTGTTTAGTATTTCTTTTATTTGTTTTTCTGTGCGGAATTATTTGAAAAAACGCGAACCGACTTCGGGCCGTACCCGAGCGGGACTCCGCCTGGGGGCAGCCTTTAAACATCGCCGCCCCAGCCCATCAGCGCCGCCGCCAGCCCACCCGTGCCCGAAACCCTAACCCTAGCCGCGCGCTGCCGCCGCCCCACGCCGCCGCCGGAGCCCCCCCGCCGCCGCCGGAGCCTCGCCGGAGTTGCGGGGTAGTTTTTTTTAGACGCTGGTTTTTTTCCCGGAAAACCATTCTGTTTTTCTGACGGTTTTGTTCATTTTTTTAGTTTCGGTTTTTTTAAATAGATCGGTTTTTCTGATTTATTTAAATAGTGAGCGTTCGTTCGTTCGTTCTAGCGAACGTTCGTTGTTTTTTTTTTCTTTTTTTCGGATTAAATCCGCGATTTTTCTGATCGCGATTCCTGATCCGATTTTCGTTTTAGTATAACTTCTCGCTCGTTTATCGGAATCAGGCGATTCAAGCGCCTGGAGTTTCGTCTCGAAACCCTTTATCCGTTTAACCAACTTAAACAAGTTTTTACCACTGTAAAAATTGCCCTAGATCCAGAATAGTAAAGGAAGCATGTTTCTTTTTCCGTTTGACTTTCGTTGCTTCGTTTGATTTGATTCTTTTTGCCAACCAGAGTTCTTAAGTTGAACCTTCTGGTTAGATCTCTTATTTGAGTTTTACATGTGCATTAGTTGAGTACTTATTGTATGCTTGTTTGGTTGTCTGCGATAGAATACCCGGAGTGCGCCGCCTGTTACGTCGAATCTCTAGGTTTCGCGGATCATCAGCAAGGCAAGTAACACTTTGATCATGCTTTCCAACTATCCAGTTTTATTGCATTAGATCAATCCTCAAACATTGCATGATTAGGATCTAATTAAATTGTGGGATGGGAAGTAGTTGAGGTAGTACCTATTACCTGTTGTATTATCAAACCTTTGGGAGTTACTCTATGTTTGCCTATTATGCCATGCTATGCTAGTAGACGTGGATTGGGTGAGTGATATCCATGACAGATGTGAGTTTGTTAATTAATGGTTTATCTAAGGTGGCAACTTAAATACACATCTGGGTGGATTGAGGTACCTGTGTATTCCAGGATTGCCTATTTTTCTTTATGGACCGCCACCCAGGCCCAAAGGGATCATGAGATTTTTCATACTAGAAACTTCCGTGTGCAGCCACAAGCTATTATTGGCTCTAGCATAGTTGATTAAGTGGCTCTAGCATATGATTAAGTCGTGCGAACTCTTACAGGTGACTAGCAGATGTAGGGGAAAGTAGGTGTAATGGTCCATCCATCGTAAGGTGCTAGCGCTTCTGAAAGACTATGTCTCGGTCATCGTTTCTCAAACACCGTGTAGTGCGAGAAACCAACGAGCGATCGAGTCTTGTGGGAAAAGTGCACAAACCCCTCTGCAGAGTATAAACTAATCATGTTAGCCGTGTCCTCGGTTATGACATCTTGAGTATCTAGTACTTGATTATCATGTGAATCTCAACATGTTACTCTAAAATTAATTTTGATGGTTTTGTTAATGATGATGCTAATTGATTGAGAATGCTGTCAACATTCTCATGTTTAACAACTACCATGATAGTTAAATAAATTTATTCCTTGCACTAGGAAAAATTGGCTTTACGCAAAACTGTAACCATAGAGCTTTCCACCAGCCATATGCATATAGTATAGCTGTTTCAATTCCATTACCTGTCCATGTTTACTTGCCAGCATATTCCATGTGCTGACCCGTTTCAGCTGCAACGTTAATGTTGCAGACTTTTCAGACGACAATGTTGCAGACTTTTCAGACGACAATTAAGGAGTTTTAGGTCGTGGTTCTATACTCAGTGATGCCGTTGGAGTTGATGGACTCACTTATCTTCCAAGCCTTCCGTTGTTATCGTCATTAGATGGCCTTAAGCCATATTTATTGTAATAAGTTCTCTATTGAGACACTCAATGTAATAAGAGTGTGATTGCTACCCTGTTATAAATCCTTCAAGTACTATGTGGTGTCAGCATTACTGATCCAGGGATGACACCTGAGCACAGAGATCAGACTGTTTGAGGTCTGGTCGCTACAATAAGTGTTCTCCTTGAGTATGCACCATTGCTGATAGAGGCGAAGGTGTCCCGATGTTTCGATGAGATGGTGGCTATCGTTTCTGTGGGAGTCGACCTTGACGATCCGACTACGAACGTGCGAGACGTCGCGCCTTAGCAATCGCTAAACCAACTTCCGAGGGGATATTGACCACGCCGGAGCACGATCAACCTGACCACAAGGGTCTGTTTTCTGCGAGCAAATGAAGAACAAGCAAGAAACTGAGATTGCAATCTGGATATTGCGAATATAAGATGAAAGCTTTATTGATCAAGGTGGGGTTTTGTGACGTCTTGGTCTGGTTGTTGGACACAAACAAAGTACGCGAAGCTGCAGCTATGGAGAACTTTTAATCTAAACAAAACCCAAAGTCTAAACGACGCCCTAAGGGCTGTATATATGGAGGAAAAGGGGGGAATTTCGTGGCCCTTGGAGGAGGGGTCCGAAACCAACCCTAACTCTTGTTTCCCCACACATACGGACTCTAAAAACAGCCTATACTTAAGTATTTCGAAAATACATGGGCCTGGCCCAATAATAAGGTGACTCAACACCTAAAATAGCCTCTGAACGAAATTTATGAAGTGACATCTTGTATATTTCGTCCAAGGCTTCATGCACTCCTTATGGTGGCTTCAAAGTCCTGAAATCATCACTTGTAACTTTCCCCTTGCACATGCCATCATCTCCATGCTTGAACTTGTTCCAAGGTTCATCTTTCTTGTCCAAGCTAGGCCCTTCATTTGTAAGCAAAACAAATGTATCCAATTTAGGCAACATCATATTCTCATGAACATTAGAATCGTTACCAAGAAACGAAAGTACCTGATAATTCAATTGGCGTGCGCGAGCTCTAGTAATTTGTCCAGTATGTATAGCAGCAGGGGCTGTGGGTGTAACAATGGTATTGATGTCCTCATCATCCTCCCCTTCTTGAAATGAAGTTGTCCTCGACGAAAGTTCATCGTCCTCACCCAAATAAGGCTTCAAATATGCAATGTTAAAAGTGGGACTAACCCCAAAATCTGTAGGCAGCTCAAGTTTATACGCATTATCATTTATTTTATCTAACACCTTAAAAGGACCATCAGCACGTGGCATTAGCTTTGATTTGCGCAAATTAGGAAATCTATCCTTACGCAATTGTAACCAAACAAGATCTCTAGGTGCAAACACAACATGTTTTCTACCCTTATCACCAGCAAGTTTATATTTAGCATTCATACAATCAATGTTTTCCTTAGTTAACTCATGCATTTTTAAAATCAATTCAACACGTTCTTTAGCATCAAAATTAACCTTCTCCGAAGATGGAAGATGCAACAAATCAATAGGTGCACGAGGTAGGAAACCATACACAATTTCAAAAGGGCACATCTTAGTAGTAGAATGCAATGAACGGTTATAAGCAAATTCAATATGAGGCAAGCATTCTTCCCACATTTTCTTGTTATTCTTCAAAACAGCCCTAAGCATAGTAGACAATGTTCTATTGACTACTTCAGTTTTTCCATCAGTTTGGGGGTGACAAGTAGTACTAAAAAGCAGTTTAGTCCCCAACTTAGCCCATAAACATCTCCAAAAGTGGCTAAGAAATTTAGTATCACGATCTGAAACAATAGTATTTGGCACACCATGCAAGCGAATAATTTCACGAAAGAACAAATCAGCAACATTAACAGCATCATCGCTTTTATGACATGGTATAAAGTGTGCCATTTTCGAGAACCTATCCACGACAACAAATATGCTATCCCTCCCCTTCTTTGTTCGAGGTAAACCTAAAACAAAGTCCATAGATATATCCTCCCAAGGAACACTAGGTACAGGTAAAGGCATATATAAACCATGAGGATTGAGTCGTGACTTAGCTTTTTGACATGTAGTGCAGCGAGCAACAAAACGCTCAACATCCCGTCTCATCTTTGGCCAAAAGAAATGTGTAGCAAGTATATCCTCCGTCTTCTTGACGCCAAAGTGTCCCATTAATCCTCCTCCATGCGCCTCCTGCAACAACAAAAGACAAACGGAGCTAGCTGGAATGCATAGCTTGTTAGCACGAAACACAAATCCATCATTAAGAACGAACTTGTTCCGAGTTCTCCCTTCCTTACAATTCTGCAGTACATCTTTAAATTCAGCAACATGCACATATTAATCTTTGATGGTCTCCAAACCAAATATTTTAAAGTCAAGTTGTGAAAGCATAGTATAACGATGAGACAATGCATCAACAATAACATTTTCTTTACCGTTCTTGTGTTTAATGACATAAGGGAAAGTCTCAATGAATTCAACCCATTTAGCATGTCTACGGTTCAGTTTTGCTTGACTTCTAATCTGTTTCAAAGATTCATGATCAGAATGTATAACAAATTCCTTTGGCCATAAATAATGTTGCCATGTTTCTAAGGTCCGAACAAGAGCATATAATTCTTTATCATAAGTAGAATAATTCAGACTAGGCTCACTCAATTTTTCAGAAAAGTATGCAACAGGTTTGCCATCTTGTAATAACACACCTCCTAATACAATTCCACTAGCATCACATTCAAGCTCAAAAGTCTTAGTAAAATCAGGAAGTTGGAGTAAAGGAGCATGTGTCAACTTATCTTTCAATACCGTGAAGGCTTCTTCCTGTGCGGTACCCCAAACAAAAGGCACATCCTTCTTTGTAAGCTCGTTGAGAGGTGCAGCAATGGTGCTGAAATCTCATACAAAACGCCTATAGAAACCAGCAAGGCCAAGGAAACTCCTCACTTGTGTGACCATTTTGCGCTGCGGCCAACTCCCAATAGCTTCAATCTTGGCTTTATCAACTTCAATTCCCTGTGGAGTAACAACATAGCCAAGAAAAGATACTCGCTCAGTGCAAAAGGTGCACTTTCCAAGGTTACCAAACAAACGTGCATCACGTATAGCAATAAAAACAGCACGTAAATGTTCCAAATATTCCTCCAAAGATTTGCTATAAATCAATATGTCATCAAAGTAAACTACCACAAATCGTCCAATGAAAGCACGTAAAAATTCGTTCATTAACCTCATGAAAGTACTAGGTGCATTAGTTAACCCAAAAGGCATGACTAACCACTCATATAATCCAAACTTAGTTTTAAATGTTGTTTTCCATTCATCTCCCAATTTCATACGAATTTGATGGTATCCACTACGCAAATCAACTTTGGAGAATATTGTAGAGCCACTCAATTCATCAAGCATATCATCTAGCCTAAGAATAGGATGACGATAACGAATGGTAATATTATTAATGCCTCTACAATCAACGCACATACACGACGTACCATCCTTTTTCGACACTAAAATGATAGGAACAACACAAGGACTAAGGGATTCACGTATATAACCTTTGTCGAGCAGTTCTTGTACTTGACGCATAATATCCTTCATCTCCTCTGGATTGGTACGGTATGGTGCACTGTTGGGTAATGATGCACCGGGAATTAAGTCAATTTGATGCTCAATCCCTCGAATAGGTGGTAATCCCGGTGGCACGTCTTGTCGAAAGACGTCAGCGAACTCCTGCAAAATGTTAGTGATAGCAGGAGGAAAAGAGGAAGGCACGTCCTCAAATGAAAATAATGCCTCTTTGCACACAAAAGCATAGCAAACAGATTTGCTAAAATATAAATCATCAATATCAGATTTGGTGGCAAGTAAACATGCACTTTTCAATTTAATTTTAGAAGCAACACTAGATGGTTTATTATTAGGCTGCATTTGTTGCTCAAATTCTTTTGCCACAATCTGATTTTCACTTTTGTTTTTCTCCTGTTTTGCTTTATTATCTCTATTAATATCATTTTTCAAAATGGAATCAGGAGTCATAGGAAGCAAAGTAATATTTTTATCCTTATGAACAAGACTATACTGATTGTTTTTACCATGGTGTATAGGATTTTTATCAAATTGCCATGGTATACCAAGTAATAAGGAACATGCTTGCGTAGGTACCACATCACAATCAACATAATCAGCATATGTAGAGATACTAAAATGCACACGGACAGTACGTGTTACCTTAACCTTGCCGCTGTTGTTGAACCATTGGATGTAGTAAGGATGTGGATATGGTCTTGTGGTGAGAGATAGCTTCTCCACCATCTCCATGCTAGCCAAGTTATTGCAGCTCCCTCCATCTATGATGACGCGAACAAAACGTTCCTTCACAAC